>NC_044904.1:27844329-28074329 GCF_001633185.2 Quercus lobata | reverse complement strand
CTCATTCTCAAGAAATGGACATTATGCTCTACCGACAAACATATTTTTTATATAATGATCATTGTAATATTGGTTTCTTATGAGATTTTTCCATCATTCAAAGGAGTTTATAAGGTTTTCATGCTTGTAAGTGCTTCCTTGTGACCTTATAACTGAGTTCAATTTTGTTTATCATATTTTATTAAAGTTTAATTCAACTTCTTAGCTGTTAGTCCTAATTGATCCATAAATTACTACCTTTCATTCACTTTGATGTATAGCTTGATTAATTAGGCTTCAAGCTTTTTACTATGCACCTTTATATGTTAATCGATTAGATGAATTAGGTTATGACTTATTTAGCTAGCAATCAATTTAAGTATAATCATGGATGTAAGGACAAAAAACCTAGCAGCCCAAGCTCACTTAAAATAGTGGCTAGATCAGTTCAACCGTGGCCTAAAACAATGAATTTGTAAAAGAGAGAAACAAACAACAAGAAGGAGGTCATGCCCGAGGATGAGAATAAGGAAGAAAAAGAAAGATGTAATTAAATGGATGAGCTCATTTCTCAAACAAGCTGGCCCGAGGAGGCCACAGTTATACAATAAATGCTACTATTCACTCTCTTCTCGCAGTGATCTTCTTGTTTATTTTCTATATCTTGATACTTGTTATGATTTGTCCATTTGAACAAAATATTTTCAAGTATTGATTTATTTTGATGTATCATTTCATGAGTTACAATTAATTATATATACAATATAAAATAAATATACCTCATGGTTCTATATCATATCAAGTTATTAATTCAAAATTAAATAATTCACATTTTTAATACCATCATTACATTAACAAACATGTTACAAGTGCGAAAAAGTTTTTTTTTTTTATTTTAAAAGTAATAAAAAGAAAATGTTATACGTGAATAAATAATGACAAAAAAAAAAAAAGCAGAGTTTAGCAAAATTGGTAAAAAAAAAAAAAATTATTAACCTAAAAGTCAAAATGGATCAAAGTCTAAGTGAAATAGATTAGCGATTCATATTTCATTAATTAGTACGAAATTTTCTCATAAAATTGACAATATTATTTCAATATGATCGTTGTTTAAAAATTAGTCAACGAAATTAAGAAACTTATAACTCAATAATATTATTTATTCTCTATGAGAAGAAACGGCATTGTCCATTTGAGGTATTGTAATTATTGAATTATTTTATAAATTAAAAATTAAAAATTAAAAAAGAAAAAATTAAAACCGTTAAAAAAAAATAAGGAGGGACGGTTTTTTGCTAAATTATTTAAAAATATATAATTTGGGTTGGAGAAAAGAAGAATCGCAGGGAAAGGGAGCAGCCTGAGGCCAGGCAGAGTTTGTTCAAATCATCTCTCTACCCAATACCATGGATGCGCACCACGCCTCCCTTGGTCGACGAACGGTAACACTTCTCATCCCATCGCTTTCTTCATTTCTGAATTTCTAAATCTCCTCTTCTTCTGTTTGATTATTCCTTCAAATCTCAGTTGGAAGAGATTCGTCAAAAGAGAGCAGCTGAGAGATTGATCAAAACTTCTTCTGGACCAGATCTCACCCAACCTTCCTTTCACAATGGTTCGCACCATCTCTCTCTCTCATAATCAAATTAAAATTTTAAACTTTTTTTTTTTCTGTGCACAGATTTTGTTGGAATGAAAAAATCAGAGAGCGGAAATCGACTCACAGAGGTAGGTAAAATAATTTGTAAATAATTTCAATTTGGAGAAATTTCCTCAAATTTTAATTTTTAAGCCTTAGTTTTTGATTGGTTGCTTACTTGCTGTTATGTTTTAGTCTTTTTTTGTTAATATGGTTTCTAATTGGTGTTCCAGGCCGATGTTAGTGGTTTGGTATCTCAGCTACAAGACCTACAGAGGAAGAATGCAGAATTGGAGGAAGAGAACAATAAATTGACTTCAAAGGTAACAAAACTCCATTAAATTCTGTGTGTGTGTGTGTGTGTGTTATTGTTTTGTTTATAATATACAGCTAAGGAAGCTTGTTTTTTTTGAGTAATGAATTATATGATTAATTACTGATTAGTTAGATATTTTTTCTGTTTCAGCTTCAAACTAGGGAAGCTGAGAATGATGCGCAACAAAAGCGTTTGACTAATCTGGTAATTGAAAGCCATTCATTGTTCTTCACTATGTTTTGCAAAGATAGGCTGTGTTGGTTATCATTCCCTTGTGCATTTGTCAGTTTATTTGTTGTTTGTGTACAAGCACATTGCACATTGTTGGCACAGGGTTAAAGTGATGGGAAGTGTGTGAGGAGCATGATCTATTGAGTTGGTTATACTAGGGTTCAGGGGAAAATTTGGTGTTCTTACAATTACTGGGATATTTTTGGTAATTGAGAATACACTAGCCGCCCTAGGCTCATTATCGTAATTTCACACAAGCTTTTTAGCTCAAGAAATAGGGCTGTATATATATGCTTATGATCCTTGTAAATCCTTCTGTAGCTGTTATAATTAAACTGCGTGCGTGTTCTCACTTATATATTTTTGGTTGGTTAAGTCGTGGGAGCAATCCATAATAGTAATTTCTAAATGAGAAATCTAATTAGAAACTCAAAAATGACACACCACCCAGCTAGATATTCATGTAGTGAAAACCTTGTCTTTTTCTTTATTTTTTAATTCTAGATTTTCTTTGAGGTTGAGATTTTTGCTTCTTTTGCTCATTATTTGTTTGTCCTGCCTTAAGACTTTTTGTCAGGCAAAACTCTTCTTGATGTTTCAGTTCAAAATTTTTTTTTTCCTCCCTGTATTAGCTTATGTTGTTTTTGCCATCAATTTCAGGAACAAAACACTGTACCATCTCTGAGAAAAGCTCTAAAGGATGTCGCGATGGAGAAAGATGCAGCAGTTGTTGCACGGGTACAGACTGTGCACGCTATATGTTTTCCTTACATGTTTACTAATTCATTTTGTTTTCTTCTGTTCTTTACCCACAAAGTCTCGTATATTAGTGTAGGAGGATCTTTCTGCTCAGCTTCGTACACTCAAGAAACGTCTAAAGGAAGCAGAGGAAGAACAGTATCGAGTATGCAATCAGTTTCTATATATATGAAGGCATAGGAATTTTTTTTTTTTTTTTTGGTTCTTACTAGATCTCTTGCATTAGGCTGAGGAAGATGCTGCAGCCTTGAGAGCAGAGCTGAATTCAATGCAGAGACAAGCAATGAATCCACTTGGGGGAATCAACTCAATTGGAAATCCACCAGATCATGTACAAATCTTAGAAAAGGAACTAGCTAGTTTAAAATCTGAGTTACAGGTTAGAACTGTTTGTTTTAATTTTTTTATCTTTCATTTGAAGTGTTTGTTTATGAGTGTCTCATGGTGGCTTACATTTTTTAGCAAGTGTTAGTATTGAGGCAGCAAGAGCAACAACGATTAGTGGAGGAGCAGGCCCGGATTTCAGCTCTCGTTTCTGAAAAGCAGGAGTTGGAAGAGAAACTGACAGCTATATCCAGAAGGGCTTCAGGTATTATCCATGAATTGTTTTTTGTAGTTTGTGTTGTATATGCAATGACTCTTGAGATTTGATGATATTTGCTATTGTAATTCCAAGATGTACATAATAAGGGCAATGAACTAGGAGTCGTTTCATAACAAAGCTTCTTTCCATGTAAACAAATTGCTGAAAATATCTATTGAGAGATGCCAATGACCTTGAGATATTGACTATTGCTGTCATGAATTTTACCCTTCAAGGAAGTATGGACCTTTAGAATACCTGTTCATTATTTGTCTTGTTTTGTTTGTCAGATTTTGTTTGCATATTTGACTTAATGTTTGAATTTATCTCTCCCTCCCTCCCTCTCTCTCCACACAAACACAAATACACTTATTTATATATATGGATCTATATATACATATATGTAACTGTCCTAGATCCTGCAAGCCTTTAACATTTTCATTTTTATTGTCAATCACAAGAACCCTACTCAACTAAATAAGGCCTATGTAGTATGTACATAATTACTTGGGAGTTAGCTGTTGGAATCCTTTTTTGCCTTTTAATTTTGGGTAATTTGTAGAGCCATATCTTCTTTTAATCACATGGCATCAGGCCTTCCAATATGGTTATATAGCTAGATTCTTTGAAGATATCTTATCTGCAGTGGTCATTGCCTTCTGGCGTATAAGAAATGTTTAGAAGATCTTTTCTACTAGCATGTTGTTCAACCATTGTGTACCCTTGTTTGTGCAATGCAGAAGAAGTTTCAGAAAAAGTGGCACAGAAGGAATTATCATTGGTAAGAGAATTTCTTTGCTTGCTTGTACTATTTTTGATTGGTCCTGGTCCTGGATTTGGGGTTTCACACATTGTTCTTTTATTTTAGAGTTTCAAGTTTCTCTTAGATTTTCCCTTCGAGACTTCTGTACTTTTTTCATTGTGTTCATCATTGTGAACATGAAGTATATTTGATCATTAATAAAATTACATTAATTACTTATCAAAAAAAAAAAAAAGAGAATTTCCTTGCTTGATGATCTTGTTTTGAAATTGCAGAGTAGCTATTTCTGTAGTTTTGATCTATCAACATACCTAGTTTAGTCATAATTGGGTGAATTTGTTAATTAGTTATTTGCAAAGAAATTGTGTTTGTTAATCATTATGTCCACTACTGGTCTTTGGTAGGATTGTAAATGAGCTGAGTATTAAGAGTTCAAGATTATTCATTTAAAGCTTATTTCGAACATAAGCCCAGCTTGAGCTCATCATAAACTAAATTACATGTTCAAGCTTGGTTCATTTTCTTGTTGAACAAGCTCAAACTTGTTTATTATATACTTGATTAACTTATTATTTTTCCCTATATAGTAAACACTAAGATCAAAAAAATTTTATTGTTAAAAATATGTATAATTTTTACTACAAAATGGACTATTTTATTATCAATACATAATAAATAATAATTTTAGATCTTATCAACTTATTTACAAACTTACATAATCCATTCTCAAATCTATATAAGTATATATACATATATATATATATTTTACATGTATTCATATGAATGTATAATATTATATATACTTAAATCAAGCATCATACTCATGAGTTTATTCACAAATACATTATTATGTTTGAGCTTGGCTAGTTTAATAGTCAAGCTTAAGTACTTAGGCTTGAGCTTGGCTCATTTGCTAAATAAAGAAACATAGTCTGAGCTGGCTGGGTTCATTTATAACCCTAGTCTTTTGGAAAGTTCATATGAATTATCCCAATACCTTAGTTTTTTCCATAACCGTGGGCCCATGGTATCTCATTGTTTGATGCACCTAAAGTGGGCACATATTTTGGAGGCTTATGTTATGCTGTTTTGATCTTTATTCTGTGTTTTTATTTTCTAAATTGCAGGAAGACAAGGAGAAACTTGAGAAGCAGTTGCATGATATGGCAGTAGTGGTTGAGAGATTGGAAAGTAGTAGACAGAAACTTCTGATGGAGGTTGGTCTTAGCTTACTCTATTATTCTTCAGTAAAATGTGCTCTCCATTAGATGGAAAAGATGCTTGATTATGTTTTTGGCAGATTGATTCCCAATCTTCGGAGATAGAGCGGCTTTTTGAGGAAAATTCTAATCTCTCAAGTTCTTATCAAGAGGCAATGGGTGTAGCAGTGCGCTGGGAGAATCAGGTATTGACCATGAAGGTTCTACAGAATTTTGTTTGTGAATTGGGAACTGCCTAATTCCTGTATTCTCATATTTTATCCAAAGAGCATGGTAATTTTGTTGTTTTATCTACAATGCAGTAAATCTGGTTTCTTATAGATAGACTAATCTGTTAATAATCAGTGCATATGTGACACATTGGTGGTACCAGGTTATGACAGAAAATGACAAGTAAACTAATAAAATATGTAATAAGGTAATAATAACTAATAAAATACTAACGTGGGAGTAGTCCTATTTTGACTAGTAAACTAAAAACCTAGTAAGGTAATAATAACTAATAGGGTAAATTCCACTAAATACCCCTGAGATTTGAGCTAATACCAACCAAGTCCAAGACAATTCAAAATTGTCTAAATTGGTCCCTAAACCCAACTGAGTCTCTACTCACTGTTAACTCCGTTAGTCAATTTTTGTCATCTCAAACCTGTCTCTTCATAGGCTCTGCTCTGTGACTCCCTCTCTCCCTCTTTCTAACCTCAAATCCACCACAACCAACTAACAACCCAATAGAAACCAATACCAAAACTCAACCAAACTCATAGTAATAAAACCAAAATCCTCCAACAAAATCCAAATTGAAAAAACCCAACAGTGTTGTTTTTTTCTGCACAATGGTGTTTTTCTGCGCAGTGATGTTTTCTGCAGTGTTTTTTTTTAGCAGTGATGTTTTTCTGCAGAATAGGTCTGGTTTTCCCTTGTTTTGATGGTACAGGGTTCTTATTCTCAAAAAACCCCCAAAAAATATTACAGCAAACCGACCACCACAATGAAACCCACAACCACCCTGCAGGAAATCCACCACTACCGAAAAGCCATAATAAAACCCATAGCAACAAAACCCAAAGAACTTTCTCAGTAAACAAACAGGGAAAAAAATGATTGAATGGAACCAACAAGCAAAACTCAATGAAGAGGAAAACACAACAAATCAAGTTCATTTGAAGATTTAAACCCAAATCACAACTTGCAATCAAGAACTATGACGAAAAATCAGCCTCTCAACTCAAAATTCTAATCCAAAACAAACCCAGTCAATCAAAACATCCACTGACCCCAAATTCACAGATCTCAGCAAGGAAAAAAAAATTGCTTTGATCTATGTGGCTCTGTGACCATCCACTACCAACCAACCCACAGCAACTCATCATCGCTGATTGAAACCTAACCACTCGTAACCCACACCACGGCACTGCCATAAACACCATGAGAGAGAAAATCCAAACCCTCCAATGCTAATCTACACCACGAACCACCACTAACCCACACCATGGCACCACCGCAAGACCATGAGCGAGAGAAGGTAAGGACTTGAACGCCAATCCATTCCAAAACCCATGAATTACCCGGACCACGGTGCCGCTGCAAAGACCATGTGAGAGAGAAGAGAGGGTGAGTGAGTAAGAGAGAAGAAGAGAGAGGTTTGAGAGTGAGAGAGATTAGAGGATCAGAGAGAGAAGACAGAGAGACAAGAGAGTAGAAATATCAGAGAGAGAGAGAGAGAATAAAAATAAATAACGGCATTACAAGCCGTTTAATTTTAAGGACTGAAATGGTCAATTTTAAAATGTTTTGGACCTAGTTGGTAATAACCCAAATCTCAGAGGTAATTAGTGGAATTTACCCTAACTAATAAAATACTAACTTGGACTCAAAGAAAATGAAATTAAGATACTAAAGATCTTTAGAAAATTCTAGGCTCAGCGAAATCACCAAAATACCCTTATTTCATAGAGATTGCAGAAATTATAGTTTTCCCCTAAATTTAAAGTGACCATTTTTTTATTATAAAAACCAAATAAAAAACTTTTTTAACCCTTGGAGACGTATATCTAGCCTTTAAAACCTCATTGCTTTTACTGAAATTGGAGTTCACACATTGGCCTTATAAAATAAATCTTGAATAGACGAATTTGCAAAGTAGTAACAAATTAATTTTCCATGGCTGCATCAGAAAATCCTTATTATAACAGGAATAATGTGTTATTATGTGTGTTTTTTTAATCTTTTTTGAAAGACTTGGAAAGGGGGGAGAGGGGAGGGACTGAGTGGATAAGGTAATTGCATAAGTGTACGAAGGTCTGATATCTCAGTATAGAGTATAAAATTCTTTTCTTGGTATTCTTTACATAATTTTAATTTCTTCTTTTCTGCTATGTGTGTAAAGACATATGGGAATCATCCTAGGAAAAAAGTTCTTCTATTATGATTTTTGTCAAAGTATTCATGCTTTGGATTATATCTTCTAACAATAGATATAAAAATGCAGATTAGAGTATTAATTTCTTTTCTTGGGATCATTTCATAAGAATGCTAACCTGGTCTGTTGAACACAAACTATGAAATTGAGTTTGCCTTTAAATATGTTTTCTAAATTATAGGTTTGTAGGGATTATGACCATTATCGAATTGAATGAACATTTTATGTTGATTAAGGAACATCAATTAAACTTAGGTTTTTCATTTTTAATAAGCTTTTTCTTAGCCTGAGTAGAAGTTGCAGGACTATCACATATGTCTCAATACGTCTGTGAATTTTGGTGGTATACTTGAGTTTTTTTCTGGAGATATAGAGTAATAATAACAATTGCAGAGGTGGAGAAAACAAAAATTGTGACTGTAACTTGATTAGATTTTGAACTGTGTTATGTCTGGCAAATAGTTAAATTTTAGATCATGGATGCATTAAAGAACTCTCAACTTTGAAGGCTTTGGGGGACTGTCTAACCTATTTATTTTCCACGAGAAATTATCTGCAGAAATCAATAGTCACACTTTCTGTTTTAACATTAAACCCTGCCTGACATATGACTTTATAGGTGAAAGACTGTCTTAAGCAGAATGAGGAGCTTCGCGGAACCGTAGATAAGTTGAGAACAGAGCGGGCCAGGGGCATTCCTGAATCTTATAGAGATGGGGTGAACGAGACTGGTTCATCAGCATCTACAACTGAAATTCTCTCTCTCCAGGTGAGTGGTGATTTAATGTTTGGAGGTTTTATTCCTTTGTTTTACGTGGACATCAGTTAAGTAAGAACAAGTCCAACGTTAGAACTTCACAGAAAATTGTAAAAACCGAGTAAGTGGGTTTGCCAGAAGACCTCATCAATTAAACTTTTTGAAGGGGTTTTTTTTTTCCTTGGGCCCTTCTATGCTTCACTGTGCGGTCTCATCCTAAATTCTTATTTGGTTATACTTGCTGTGTGATATTTTTGCTGGTCTATTTGTTTTTGTTTATAGGGCCAACTAGGAAAAGAACAGAGCAGAGCAGAGGCACTGTCAGCAGAGGTCATGCAGCTCTCAGCACGACTTCAACAAATCACACAAGCATATAATGGTCTTGCACGCGTGTAAGACTCTCTCTCTCTCTTTGTTATCAAATTCGTTTTGGTATTGAGTTATGAAAGATAAATCTTTTGTTGATTTTTTTTCTAAATGCAGCTATAAGCCTGTGTTGCGGAACATTGAAAGCAGTCTCATCAAACTGAAGCAAGATGGGTCTGTGACTGTGTGGTGAATGCAGGAGCAATGTTGTGATATTTTGCATGAGGTCGTTAAAGCAGATCATTCATGTGTGAAGAGTTTCAAATTTGTGTTGGCATTTTTTACTTTCTAAGTTTTAACAAATGAGTTTTGTGATGATGATAGACATGGCTTTTCAGAGTGACACTGATGAGACAATTTTGTAATGCAATATCCTAGTAAAACAAAAAAAGAAAGAAAATAACAGAAACCTCAATTAGTAGTAGAACTTGTGCACTGAATTCAACTTTCGTTGGATTAGGCTGAGTTGAGTTTGTGTAATTTGAAAAGAAAGTCAAGTATAGGGTCGTAAATTTTTTAGTTAATTTTTTTACTTTCTTATATCAAGAACTCAAACCCGATTGTTGGCTTGGCTTGGGTTTGATTTATTGGACAATTTAAATAGAATTATAGGTTTATTATGGTTATCAAGAAACTAATTCAAATAATGGAACAGTTATCGTATTGAGACTTTTTACAGGGAAATCAAGTTCCTACATGGTTAATCTATGATGAAAGAAACAAAATTGATTTAAAAGAAAGGGGATTTAAAAATAAAATAAAAAGAGCCAAAATAATTTGTCCCAAACCTGTCTCTGGTGCTATTAGGGTGGGGTCGGGTAGTGGTGTAGGTAGGGGTATAGGTCTAAGGTGTAAAACATATCAATCATCACAAGGAAAAAGGATTGCAATGTGTTAATAATGAAATAAAAATTAATTGCACAAGTTAGATGTGATCTTATCTCATAAACGTCCACATTAAAGAAAAAGAAAATTAGAAAATCATTTTATGTTAGACATTGATGTGTTATAATTTGACAACAGCCTGTCTATTAGTGGTGAAAACATGTGCACCTGTCTAATTGGTACCACCTGTCATTTATCAATAGGTGAGGTGGCATCCATTTCTTCTAAAAGTACATGTCATAGACATAGTTAAATATGATATCGCTTTAGTAAGATTAAACCCATAATCCTCCATGGTTTTCTACTTTAAGGAATCTCTAGCTTTATTAGTATTATTAATGAAGCTTTATGGCATAGAGTTTTCACTTAAACTTGGTTAAATTACTAGTTTTCAAGAAAAAAGAAAAAGAAAGCTATGGCTCTCACATCTTGATGGAAACCAGTTGGTGAAAAAGCTTACTATATTAATAAACTAAAGGGGGGAACATAAAAAGAAAAAGCTCTTAAACAATTCTTTTTGAACGAAATTCCTTGGTTTATGCCAACAATACTTATTAAGCAAGTAATCATGCCCATAATTAAAGTATTTTGGAACCTTTTTAAAGTGTCTTACAGTCTTATGATAGAAACAAACTAATGAGAATTGAGTTTTTGCTGACACATTTCAAGTCATGAAGAAAAAAACCATATGTTTCTGCATCCCAAGCCGTAAGCACAAAGAAAGCAACAATGGAGACTCAGATAGTTCTCCCCAGAAAAAACACTCCCATCACAAATCTAAAAAAGATGGCAAAAGCAGAGGCCATGCTTCCACGGCTCCTGCTGATCATGTTGGAGCCAACCATTCTGATGCTGCCAATGCTAACTCTGATGCTGGCATGGCTGTTGCTATGATGGGTGCATCCCATGTGTCCACGGTCGCCAGCACCGATGGTTGTGGTGATGGCAGTGGTCATGGCGGTGGCGGTGATGGTTGTGTTTGATATGCTATTGAGGGTTGGTATAGCATTTCCCTTTTTGCATCAATGTTATTGTCAAATTATATTTGTTGTTATTTTTTAGAGGAGGTGATGACATGTTGGTTTTGTTTTACCTCTCCTTCTCTTTTCAAAAATTTTCCCATTATGCTTTTGGATTTTTTGTACTTTTGATTCGAAAGAGTGTGTGTGTGGACAATGTGAATGTGGTGGATTCTGTAAGCTGGTGAGAATAGATGAGGAACCTTGATGATGTTTTATGTGTGGCAGATTGAATAATAAGGAAGGATGTGTCTGAAATCTCAATATTTCCTACAGTTAGAACATGTACGTTTTTTGAGTTTGTGAAATGAATTCTTTCTCTAAAGTCTATGCTTTTCTTTCCTATGAATTTATGGCTCACCTTTTCCTATCTATGGTTTTTATTTTGGAACTATATATTCAGAGGCCACATTAATGAAATATTTGGCATTGGCTTGGCAGTTCAGCTGTCATAGGCTGATGGTTCAAGCATTATGGATTTATGCCATTTCATAATTATAACTAAATAAATAAAGGCAATCTCATAATTCATTCACCAGAAAAGATAATCTTGAAGTCTCTTCTTTCCAAAAACTTGATTTATGGACTCGGCTTCATGGTAATGAGTACTTACATGTGAAACAATCTTTCGTCATTCCTCAGTCCATGCAGAAAATGTGTTGGGTGATGAAATTGGATGAACAAGCATGATCCGAGAAGAAAATGGGAAATTGTTAATACCTTTTAAATCTGAGACATCATGTTTGAAATAATTTGCTTCAAAGGATAGAGGAAATTGAAAACATAATAATGTCAATACAATAAGTTAACTTTCATGTTTGAAATATTTTGCTTCAACATATAGAAGACATTGATTCAAATGATATCTTCTGTTCTTCTCAAAAAAAAAAAAAAAAAAAAAATCTTCTGTAATATATCAAAATAAATTTCAACATTTCCTTCCTTAGATTTAAATTAATTTACTAGAGTACCTTTCTTTTCATTTTGATCCATCTATCATTTTAACATAAAAAAGAACTAAAAAATTTGTGATTTAGTGATATTATCCAATTCTTCGTGAAGATTAATTTGAATTCGAATTCCCCGTTTCTTGTAAAAAAGAAAGAAAGATGGAATTACTATAAGAGCTAAATCTTGAAAAAAGAAAAGTTCACCCAGAAAGTAGTATATATGATGGGAGCATGAAGATCAAACTAACTTGACCAACTCTAGACTCTAGAGTCTAGACCAGTCAAATCCTATCAATTTGCAATGTATGCGTGTGGATTTTTTTTTTTTTTTCTAAAGCAATTGTTATATGTCGAGTTTGTTCGGTGTTAAATTGTTAATCGAGGGCCTTCATTTTTTATATGTATACAGCCCCTTCTTTAATTTAACTGATCATAGTTCAACCTTTAGGGCTCTTTAATTGGGTGGGTGAACGATTTACGTAGAGCAAGCTTTTCCTTACGTGGGGCTCTCTAATTGATAGCTCACGTTGTGAAAGATACATCTTGTAGGTTAGGTTGACACAAACTTACCAACCTAACGCCTAGGGGCACTTGGTCTATATTCTACTGAGGCAAGGAACAGGAACTCATAGCCTCCACAGCGAAATTAGTTTGTAGAGCTCATCATAGGAATGTTGAACCTTGGGTTGATTTGATTAAAATCAGTACTTGAATTGGCTTAATGGGAGAAGGGGTTCCAAGGTTAGAGCCTTAATTGGTTTTAAAAAGTGTTATTCTATTTTTCTTAAAGGCCAGTGTTGCTCTATCAGGAATGGAGATAGCACTAGAGTTAGGCATGAATTTGAATTGGTAAGGATTCGTTGAGAAGTTTATTAATTGGTTCTACTCCTTTTTGAAGGAGTCCTAAAGTGAAGGATCTTCTTCTAGAAAAATGGGTAGGAGGATGTTTATAGGCTTTCCTTCAGCTTGTCAGACAATTTGTTACAAGTTTTGAAAGTTATTCCCACTTAAAGGTTTAATGACCTTCTAGATGTCAATCTGGACTAATTAGAGCATCCGTATTGGTTGATGCATAATTTTTGTCTATTTTGCAAGAAAAAAACATGTTTTTTCTATTTTACACAAGCACTTTTACAAAACACCCACATCAGTTTGTCTATTCTACAAATTTATTCAATAAAATATTTATTCTTGACTCAATACCCAACCGCCATCAACGATCAATACCCAGCCTCCATCATCAACCCACACAACCACCATCATCAAGCCAACCTCCATCATCAACCCACCCATCAAAATCCCAAAACCACTAATCAAAATCATCAAAACCCAGCCACCATCAACCCGTTCAATACCCAACCACCATTAACGATCAATACCCAACCTCCATTATCAACCCACACAACCACCATCATCAAGCCAGCCTCCATCATCAACCAACCCATCAAAATCCCAAAACCATTAATCAAAATCATCAAAACTCACGGATCAAAATCATCAAAACCACTAATCAAAATCATCGACGATCGGCAACAGCGAAAGCACTGATCAAATAATCAAAACCATCGACAATCTGCAAAGGCGAGAGCAGCAGAGATAAGTGGAGGAAGAGAGCGTGAGGTGAGAGTCAAACCAGAGAGTGAGGTGGAGAGAGGAAATAATAATAAAATATTAAATGGAAGAGTTATAGTAATTGTGCATATATGCACAGTTACTGTAGCACTTGTGCATTTATACATAATTTTACACCCACTGATGTGGGTGTTTTGCACGGTTACTATAGTTCTTGTGCATTTATGCACAATTTTACAACCACTGATGTGAGTTTTTATTTTTTATTTATTTTTATTTTTATCAAAATGTGTAAAATGCCTTACTTTTTCTATTTTGCAAGATTATGCAACCACCGATGTGGTTGCTCTTAATGAGGATTTTTGGCTCAAGTCATTTTATTAACTAGCCAGTAGGAACTCTAGATTTAGTTCTACCTTTGAAGGGTGTAAATGGGTTTATTAGAAATCTAATTCCACTCCTAGAATTAATTTTTTTTTTCTCATAACATTTTTGTTAGAGAAGTTTTGCCTTCCAGAGATTGGCTATACCTCCCCCCTAGTTCGTGGAGTATTCTTTTCCTTGAATCTATACCTTCTTTGAGAGTGTTGCGAGGCAAGTAGGGTTGTAAACAAGCCGAGTTTTTTGAGTGTTGAATGTTCAACCTCAACTTGACAACAAAAATAAAATGTTCATGCTCAACTCAAGCTTGAATGAGCTTGAACTAACCCTACATATAATGTTCAAGCTTGAACTTCTCATAAAGTCCACAACTTTGCACTCGGTTTGGCTTGACTTAATTCATTATTCTAGTTGAGTTTGAGCTCAATATTAAGCTCTTAAACTAGATTCAACACAAGTACATTATCAAACCCATTTGGTTTGAATAAGTGCTCTAAAATTCCAATTAATTAACAGTTTTTCAAGCCCATACAAACTACCAAATCCATAAACAAGCCTAGGCTTGATTTTATTTTTTATTTTATTTTATTTTTATCGAGTCATATTGTTCACGAGTTTGTTCATGAATTTTTTTTTTTTTTTGGCTTGGGCTTGATTATTAAACAAATCTAGAACTAAGGTTTAAGTTTGGCTTGTTAAACAAAGAAACATGAGCTAGCTTTTTATTGAGCCAAACCCAAAATGTTTTTGAACGACTCTGTTCATTTATAACCCTAGAGACAAGCTCCTTTTGGAATCCTATTCATGACTAGCTCTAGCAGTCTTACTCTTAAGTGGTTCAAATGTGAAGATACTAGATTCAAATCTCATAATGAAAAATGCTTGGAAAAATCTCATGCCCTTAACTCAATGCCCACTAGTGCCATCATGAGGTCGAGATAATGGTAATGGCTCACTAATTCCCCTACTTGCAGGCCCAAACCCAATAGATATGATGCTATCATATCATTTTGATGGCCCTCCTAACATTTTTCTTCCATAAAAAAAAAAAAAAATAATAATAATAGTAATAATAATAACAAGGAAAGGATTGGAGGACATTCCATTTCCTACATTCAACAAGCTTGGACCAACAACGCAACAACTATAGTTGACGAAGTGAAACTCAAAAAGGATATATTTTTTCTTTGTTGGATTTTTTTGGGTTCTCTAGTTAACGATTATTATTATTATTATTTTTTATTACTCGATAATTTGGGCCTGATTAAGAAAAAGCCACAATAAGCCCAAATTCTTCTAGGGCCCATAATTACCAAAACGGACGAGAAGCCCAAAAGTAAATAAACCAAATCAGAGTTTCTTATCCACTGACCGCCACTACAACATAAGCACCACGTATAAAATCCCACACGTGAACATCACGAGCATTCACAAAACGGCAAAACCTCACCACCTCGCTCTCTTACTGTCTCTTACCCAAACCCTAAATCTCATTCTCTCTGTTTCTCAGTGAAAAGCAATAGCTAATAGGTATGGCGAGGCAAGGTTCTATTGCGACGCAGCAGCCGCCGAAGCTACGATGGGGAGAGCTGGATGAGGACGACGGAGAGGACTTGGACTTTTTGCTGCCGCCACGGCAGGTGATCGGTCCCGACGAGAACGGGATCAAGAAGGTGATTGAGTACAAGTTCAACGACGATGGAAATAAGGTTAAGATCACAACCACCACTCGCACTCGTAAGCTCGCTAATGCTAGGCTTAGCAAGCGCGCCATCGAGCGCCGATCTTGGCCTAAGTTCGGCGACGCAGTACACGAGGACGTCGGAGCTAGGCTCACCATGGTCTCCACCGAGGAAATCCTCCTCGAGCGCCCTAGGGCTCCTGGTTCTCTCTCTCTCTCTCTCTCTCTCTCTCTCTATTTGTTTTTGTGTGACTTAAGGAATTAGAAATTGTTTGGGTGTGGATTTGGATTTTTTTTTTGGTATGCTGTGGAGTGTTTGGATTTTCTGCGCTAGGGTTTGTACGCTGTGAAATACACACACACACACAGTATTAGATTGTTATGGAATACGATTAGGATTTGTTTGTTTGTATAGAAAATAATCTGCAGAGAAATTCTGTATTTTTTTTTTTTAAATTATGGAAATTTGTGAGAGGATACTTGGGTTAAAACAAATAGGATTTACTTCATTTTTTAAAGAGAAGATTGCTAAATTTTGGTTTGCTTAAATTTGTGTTCTTGGAGAGAATAAGAGAGGAGCCAATTATTAAGCTATTAGGTTTCAAATGAAGATTGATTGGGATTTTGTGGTATTTGTTGTGATTTCCTAAATATGATTCTAATTAGTAAAAAATTTAGGTACGATTCCTTAGGTGCGGTACCTTATATTCCTCGATTAAATTCAGCTATGTGGCTGCATTGACCAATGCAGTACAAAAGGTGCTGTCTTTGCCAAGAACGATTAAATTCAATCATGTGGTTCATTGGACAAAACAATCATATGGATGAATAATTGGGGAACCTAAGGTACAACACCAATGGAATTGTACTTAAATCTTGTCATTTGAATTAATAATTCAGTTGTCTTGTGGGAAAAAAAGAAAAAAAGATATACTTGGTAAAGGTGGCTATTTAATTCAGTTGTCTTATTTATTGGTAAGTTTACACACAGAGTGTTTGGGGGGGGGGGGGGGGTGTTGCCATTTGAGCTACAGCTCATTTGCTCAACTGTTCACTTACGAATATCTGATATTGGTAAGAATTTACATGACATCCACTGAATGAGGCTGGAAAGTCTAATCTATTTATTGGCAATTGGTATCCCATAAATAACATAAGAAACCCTGGTTCATAATTTTATAGAAGTGCTGGATTTGGCTGGTAACATTAAATCCTTTTGTGTTTTTTAGAATTTCCTAGATTTATGTTTGCTAAATGGAAAAGGGATGAAAGGGGTCAATTTAGGAAATGATCCAAATTTCACCATGGTTCATCAGTATGACATATACCATGAAATATACATTGAGCATTTCCATGTTTATGTTCCTCAATTTATTTCCTTGCTTTGTGTTTATAAGCAACTGCTTTGTCTTCATAAGTAAACTAAAAGGTAAGTTGTATTGCCTTTATGCACAATCAAATCGGTGAAAAAAATGATTGTCATAGTTGAGTTGGATGAATGTATTAAAGTTGACCCTGAATGAATCTGCATCTGTAAAGTTGCTCGTTGTCATTTATTTTAATCTTGAAAACTTAGATTTTATACTACATCGGTGTAATTCTGAGTGCTGAATGCATTTTACTTAATGTTTGCATTCATCTATTGTTTCAATGACAAACCATAGAACTTGAGTGTATTAATAATTTCAATCAATATAAAGCCTTTGGGTGTAATATTTACTCTTTTGCTTTAACCTGTTACACTTTTCTTCTTGTTTTTCTTTGTCATATATGTATATTTAAATGTTGGTCAAGGAATTAGGCAATGACATACAACTAGTGGCTTCTAGGGTTGTTTATTGTTACAAACTTGTAAAACCTGATTACTATTTACTAGAGATAAGTATCTTATGACTATTTATAAAAAAAAAAAGGAATCTCATGAGTACATAGGGTTCAACATAACAAGGCTGGGAAGTAGAATTAGAAATCTAAGTGGCTTTTTTGATGATTATGAACTGTTGTTTTGAAAGAAAAACATTAGTAACAATGAAATTTGATCAGAGTTCATTGTAAGAAACAGAAGAGAGAGGAAGAAGTATGTGATCTTGTCTTATTACTTGAAGGACTAGAAATTTCAACTAATTACTTAAATATGTGCCTGTACTTATTGTTGTATATTTTGTTCTCAACCAGTCCTAAATCTGGAAAAAGGAGGATTTTGATAGCTTGATGGCTATGTGGCCAACTCTGATTAGTCTATTGAGGATTCATGGCCAACCCCAAAATTTGGGAATAAGGCTTGGTTGTTATTGTTACTTTGTATGCAAGTAATGATCTTCCTAGATAAAGCAAACTAATGTGGAAAGTATGTTCACTGGTGTCATTAAAGAGAATAGAAATGAACTGATTTTTTTTTTTTTAAGGAGTGGGGGGTGAATTCTAGATTCTAATGTTTGGATGTTTTGGGGAATGGATGGAAAGGATCATGCGATTGCCTTCCACACTCATCTTTGTGTTCTGCCCAAAAGGGAGCAGAATGGAGATTTTCCCCCACTAGCATGCTCTTGAATTCTTTTATTTACCCATATTTATTTTGTTAAAATAAGGGAAGGGCCGAAGGGGGCTGGGGGAGGTTTAAACCCCAGTGTCCAGGCACCACAATAGGTGTTGGAATTTCTAGGGTATCCCTCAAATCCCTTGTATGTACCCTTGATTAATAGAAGGCACAACTAAACATGCTGGTACCAAAGACAGAAAGAAATCAGGGATTTTTTGAGCAGGCTACAGTACTTCAGCAGGTGAGGAGGGAAATTATAGGAAAATTATAGGTTTCTTTCCTCTCCATTTATCCTAAACATACAAATGTAGGAAACATAAATCCTTTTACTTTGTTATTCCTTCCATTCCCTCTTCACACATCCAAATAATTTGAGTGTTCAAACTTTAAGCAAGGTAGATCTTGACACCATTAGACCCATGTAGTTGTTCACATGAAAGCCCTAAATTTACCAAAACTGTATATTTCACTCCAACATTAATAACTAAACTACTTTTGGATGACTGTGTCATACAAGGTTTATATCTTTTGCAAGTCATTGATGGGCAATGGACATTAAGCTATTTGACTTAATTCTAAATATGGGTGCTGAAAGTTGGGTATTTCGAATTTAATGTCTACAAGATGTTTGAATTTTAATGGGTCTAGTTTATGGAATTCGTTAAGATTTTGATAAACCATTGCATTTAATTGGATATGGCTCACTTCTTGAATAC
Organism: Quercus lobata; assembly: GCF_001633185.2. Lineage (NCBI taxonomy): Eukaryota > Viridiplantae > Streptophyta > Magnoliopsida > Fagales > Fagaceae > Quercus > Quercus lobata. The sequence continues at coordinate 28,055,551 of NC_044904.1, read as the reverse complement.
TTGTCCTTTAGTATGCCCAATAACCTTGCTAGAGATTCCTCTAATAATGGTGCCATTAGTCTGCAAAGTGTGCATAAGAAAATTAATCAGGGATTTCACTAGCAGACTATGTATGGCTAATATATTTTGAAAAAGGAAATTTGTTTTGTGTCACATGTATGCTTCATAATGTGTAAACTACTTTTGATGTGGGTACGAATAAGTATATTGTGTCTCTAGCAGTCCAATGACCGCAAGTTTATTTTCACATGAATTTATTACTCCTTTTGATATTAAAATTATTCTTTGGCTAAGTTACTTTTAACCTTTCTTAATTCCTCACTCTTTAAGTTTTGTTATTGCTATTGATATTTTGTTGTGAACATTGTAATTATTTGACCACAAGTAGATGGATGAGGGCTTTGTCAATGCTATTAACATCTTTGAAACTGTGAACAGGTAGCAAAGCAGAAGAACCAAAGGCTGGAGGAGACCCCTTGGCTCAGCTTGGGAAAGGAGGTGCTGTCCTCATGGTTTGCAGGACATGTGGTAAGAAAGGTGACCACTGGACTTCAAGGTGCCCTTACAAGGATCTTGCTGCACCACCTGAGGGATTCATTGATAAGCCTGCCTCATCAGAAGCCGCGACGACTGCTACTGGAGCAACCAAGGGAACATATGTTCCTCCAGGCCTGAGAGCAGGGGCAGGGGCAGAAAGAACCGGATCTGATATGAGACGCAGAAATGATGAAAACTCTGTTAGGGTCACCAATCTATCAGAGGACACACGGGAGCCCGACTTGCTAGAGCTCTTCCGGCCGTTTGGTGCCGTAAGCCGGGTTTATGTTGCTGTTGATCAAAAGACTGGCATGAGTAGAGGATTTGGTTTTGTTAACTTCGTGAACAGAGAGGATGCTCAGAGAGCCATCAACAAACTCAATGGGTACGGTTACGACAATTTAATCCTTAGAGTTGAATGGGCCACACCAAGAGCCAACTAGACCATGTGCGTGCAGCACTCTCTCTCATCAGCTAAGGAGTATAATATTACCTGGCCTGTGAGACTTTTGGCAGGATATTAGTCTTTTTCCAAATCTCTGTTCAGTTGTTCTATGTTGAATCCGCTTGCTCGAGATTTCTTGTGCCTTTTGGTATTTCATTTTCATATATATGATAAATGATGAGCTATTTAAAATTTTACATTACCGGTGGCTGTTTTTATTACAGTTGTTTCTTTGATGATATATGATAAGCATTTTGTTGGAAGGTCCTGAAGGTTGAATGCTAAATTTTGACTTAAAAAAAAAAAAAAAAAAAAGTATGCCATGCTATAAAAAGGTCCATATAGATCTTAGTTCTGTAGTCATTAGTTTTTACCAAAAGGGGTGACATTCCTAGAAATATGGTTGATGATGATTGACATGCCTTTACCCTCTTGAACATTTGATTTTATATTCTCTATTCAAGCAGAGCAACAACAGGGGCTAGCTAGTAGCCACAAATGGAAATAAATAGAAGAGTTGTGTGCTCAACTTGTACAAAAATTATGCATTTTGCAGTTCATGACTTCGTTCGGGGATTGTTTGTTTGGTTGGCATTCTCTGTCGATCTCTTTAGTTCATAATCTTATTAGCAGCCCCTCCAAAACTTCAAAAAAAAAAAAAAAAAATTTCTTGGTGTCATTTGCGCGCATATATTTTGCCAGCCAACCGTCTATTTGGGAGGACTTCTAGACAATAAAAAGAGAACACATTCACTCAAAAAGGTTGGATTCCTGACAGTGCATTGGTTGGTTGCCTGCGAGAGCATTAGGCTCAATGCACTATGTAAGTTGAATTTGGTCAAAAAAAAATCCCACTTTTGTTACTTTAGCAACTGTTTATGGACAATTAGGGTCCGTTTGGATGGAGGAGTGAAAAATTGAGAGGATGGAAAATTAGTGGGAGGATGAAAAAGTAGGAGGATAGAAAATATTTAGTTTTTCCTCGTGTGTGTTTGGTTGAAAGGATGGAAAAGTAGGAGGGTGAAAAACTCTTTTATTTGGTTGAAAAGAAAAGTGAGAGGATAGAAAATGTAGTTTATATAAATTGACTATTATACCCTTATTACATAATAGGTAAGAAATAGATTTATTTGTACTTATTAAATAATATAAAATTTACCAACAATTATATTTTTCAATGAGAAATGTTACGTTCACAACATTTTTCGCAATACTTTCACAACAAAATTTATGTGGAAAGTTGTTACTAGTTTTAATTTGAACCCACTATTGAAATTATTTTTTTACTCACCAATATTAACTAATAACAATCTATTACTTAAAATTTATTGTGAAAATATTATAGTAACATTTCTCAAATAGAATTTTTTATTCTTTATATTATTTCTCTTTTCTCTCTTTTCATTTCAGCCCTACGTTTTTCTTTTCTTTTTTCTTTTTTCTTTTTTTTTCTACGCTATCTCCTCCACACACGTTGTATCTCTATCCCACCCCATCTTTTTCTTTTTCTCCCTCATTCAAGTCTCCAGCACTCCTACTTTCTTCAGTAAGAAAGTCTCCAGCACTCTCTCTTTTTTTCTCCAGTTTGCTCTCTCTGGTTTTTTTTTTTTTTTTTTTTTTTCTCCACACGTTGTCCTTATATCTCTATCCCCTTTCTTTTATTTGCTTTGTCTTCCTCATTTAAGAACGTTCCAGGCTTCCACAGGTGCAGCTCACATTCTCCAGCACTCTCTCTGTTTCTTTCTTTTCTTTTCTTTTTTTTTTTTTTTTTTTTTTTTTTTTTTTTTTTTTTTTTTTTTAAGCTTGATTCCAGAGGGCATTATGGACAAAGTCTTCTTCATCAGTTTTCCACTCAAGCTTTTCCTCCCGATTTGGGGAGACGAAATTTGTGGGCCCGGGAGAGAAAATTTTCTCCCGGATTTTCCACTCTCCCTATTTTCCTCTCTTTCCCAAACAGTAGAAAACACTGTTTTCCACTCAGTTTTCCGCTCTATGTTTTCCATCCCTCCTTAAATCACCCCAACCAAACACAGCCTTACATTGACGGAAATGCCACTGTAGCACCTTTAGGGGAAATATATGAAAATCTAATGCTGTTTCGAAAATAAGTAGCAATCTATCATTTTTTTTGATACTTGAGTTCATGAACTCGAGTTCTCAATGGTACTCGAGTTCATGGAACTTGAATTCCATCAAAATTTTTTTGACTACTTTGAAGGTTATTTTTTCAAAGAACTCAATTTCTTGGAACTCGAGTATCAAAAAAGTGATAGATCTTTACATATTTCCAAAATAGTGGTATATTCTTATATATTTCCATGAACAGTGGTAGAAAGTCATTTTCGCCCAATTACATTAGTCTCAATACTCTACAAATATTCTATTTAAATAGTCACAATGAGAGGGATGTGAGAAAAAGAATAATTTATTTTTTAAAATTTTATGTATTGAGTGAACAGTGCTTGATTAGTGTATCGAACCCACTGTTATTTTTTACAATTTATTGGGAATGCCCGAGACTTTTGAAGAGCCTGAGCCTGAGCAATGCTCTAACGAGGAACCATGATCTTGTACAAAAAAGAATGAGACCCTTTATTTTAGTTGGTGACAGACTCTTTATGAATTATGATACTCTATCTTATTTATTTTTTTATTTTGATAGGTGTGAATTATGATATCAGCTCAATTCTTCTCAGCAAAAAAAAAAAAAAAAAAAAAAAGAAAAAAAAGAAAAGAAAGATATCAGCTCAATTCAAACTAATGGGACTTCAAATATTTCTCGCTAACCCATGCTTATTTTCTATATTATTAATAACATGATTCACTGATTGGGTTTTAACATTTTGTGTACTAAAATATTCTTCCACAAAGTCTTTAACTCTCTAAAATACTCTTATCTTTTATTTAAATAGTTTTAAATTAAAAAACACAAACTGGTTAAAAGAGTAATTTACTATTTCTAAGTTTTAGGCTAATCCATGATTTTGGAAAAAAGGAAATCATCTAATCCCTTGTAAGTTGTTTAGGGACAAGTGTGCACATAGGAGTTAATCCTAGGTCAACTTGGATAAGCAATGCATCATTGGTTTGGGCCAGTCTGGGACTTCCATATCAAAGGCATGATTTTGAAGCCTATAAGCAAGCTAATAATGGAGTGTAGCTGCATCAGTGTCTTGTATCTGAGAAGCTCCTGTGATTTGAACTTGAACTTTAAGGGCATCACAAAGGTGGGGGTCTATGAAGGAAAATATCAAAAGAAAATTTGGAGGTATCAATATCTGCAAAAGATGTGGTGGCCATAGTGATTTGTAGAAGAAAGAATTGCTTCCACAAACCTAACAGTACAATCGTACCAACTCTGGGCTAATGAGTCCACAAGGTGACTATGGAAAACTAGATTCTTTGGTTCATTAGAAATAGACTCCTTAGTGTTACTTGGTTATATAGTCCAGTGTTTTGATTTGGGCCGGCCCAAGGCCCCACCAAAAAACAAATTTCCGTTAGGGAAAAATGCCCCACTTCTCATGATTAAAGACCCAAATTTTTATAAAATTATATATATTCTTTAAAGATTGTACATTTTTTTATATATATATTAGGGATGTTAGGATACTACAAATGTAACGTCCTATCAGTTTAAAAAAAAAAAAAAAAATCTACAGGTACTTTGAGATGTCTTTCTCATGCTTTGGACATTTTTGGATTTGGGGTGTGACAACAAATTTTACTATTGACTTACAAATTATCATGTAATCACAAAAAATGATATAAACATTCATTAGTTAAATTGATGAAATTCATCAATGAGAGTCAATGTCACATTATATTTTGAACTTTTTATAGTGTTTTAAATTAGCAAATTTTTCTTTTTCATTTTTATTAAGACTCTCAAAATACGAGACCAATAGAACCTTAACCCAATTGAAACCCTAAAATGTTTCAAAAAGATGTTGCAAATGTGTTAAATTATCAATTATAAATTAATCTCTCCTAATAGTTTGAGACTTTAAAAACAAGATATAAAAATTAAAAAAAAAATTAGATTACAACTTTACTTAACTATGCATTGTCATATATCCAAAATAAAGTATCTTTTTTAATCAAAATATATTTTTATTTATTTTTATTAATATATATAGTTCAAATATGATATTTGATTCTCTATATATGAAACAAACATTAGTTTAGTTGATATTATTTATCAAATTAACCTTGATTTGATTAGTATTAAATAATTTTGTTTAATTAATATTTATATATTAAAGGCCCCCATAAGTTTTCACCTTAGGTCCCAAATTATGTTGGGCCGTCTCTTATTCTGATGTGATTAGTGCAGAGGATCCACGTATTGTAAATTACCGAGCATACTAATCAGGACAATAATCAAATATACTAATTAAAATATTAAAAATAGTATTATTGCACGCATAAAGCACATGTAATGAATTTAGTAACTAATAAAAAAAATATAAAAGAATATTATTGTACGCACAAAGCAAAGGTAACGAGCACAGTATATTATGTTATTATGGCAGGAAACAGGAAGTGGTTGTTGATATTGCGTTTTCCTGTATTTTTTTTTTTGCCAATGATTTGAATCATTTGATGTTATCCTCCGAATCCGAATCTTTTATTAATGTCCGTTTTGCTTCCTTTACGTGCTGACGTCCTCGCTGTAATGATGGATCCGCTGGGAGTACTATATAAGTATATATATGATTATATATCGCTGTTGATGGTTTTCTGTTGATGGTTTTATAATTGCAATCTGATATGCTTTATCATTTTTTTATCCAACTATTTTAAAATGACAGGCTTTATTTGGTGAAAAGTTATTTAATTAATATTTAATATGTTGTGATAAAGTATATGATCCTAAACTTATTTTTTTAACCAGTTGTAATAAAGAAATTACCCTAATAAACTTGTTTTTTGGAAGAGCATCAGTATTAGGAAATACCACTCTATTCACTTTTACCATCTTTAACATCCCAAAATTCTATTTTTATTAAAATATTATTTTTTAATCTTTCTTTATTATTTATTTCCAACCGTCACTTTTTTTCAGACTTTAGCATGATAATAGTATTTTTTTTTCCTCTCTTTCTCCCTCAACCTCTAGCACCGGTTCAACACACAAAGCCACACACATAAACCCATGATACACCGATCAACCTATCCAAACCCATCATCACACACACAAAGCCACACCCACATACAAACACAAACCATCAAACCATCAACAAAGCCACACACACAAACACAAACCATCAAACTATCAATAGAGCCACACACACACAAACCATCAAACTAGTTGGAGCCAACAATGGCCACCACACCCACCACCCAAGCCACCAATCAGCAAACCCAAGCCACTGATCAGAAACCCACGTTGCCGATTTGAAACCCAGCCAATTTGAAACCCATCGGAGCAAACCCACTAAAAAAAATCATCACCAGAGCCACCATCGGAGCTACCGATGATCAACCCAACCGATCCACCCACCGATCAACAGATCCACTGTTTCAAACCCACTATCAACTGATCCCAGCCCACCGATCCAAACCCAGTTCACCGATCCACGATGTCGTGTGAAGCTTCAGCGATGAAGATGGGTGAGCATGAACCGGGTGAGAAATTTTGGAGATGGGTGAGAAATTTCAAAGATGGCAATGAAGCTTCAGAGATGAGAGAGCAGATGGAGAAATAGAGAAGGAAGAAAGAGAAGAGAACAGAAATAATGGGTTGATGAGAGAGAAATTTCGGGGGAAAACATCATAAAATATATATATATTTTTTACAATACTACTGTTTACAATTCTCTAATGCAAGAGTTTTTGGGAGTGCAAATGCCAAATTCTCCTTACATTTGGCACATTTGGCATTAACATTCTCCAATGCTAATGCTCTAACACATGAAAGGAAAATGGTCCTCGTTGAGCTGTGGTTGACAAATTGTCATGTCATCACACACAAAAGAACATTTTTTTTTTTTTTTTAATACAAAAGGACATGTTTTTGGCAAATTATATTTTAGATATTTTTTTAGAAACTCATTTTAGACATCATATCCTAAGGATAGTTTCAAATTAAATGATATTGTAGGTACCCAATTTGTTGCGATCCCAAGACAGTGTTGGGCTCGTACGCAAAGAGGCCCTCACAATATCATTTGTAGAGAGTGGGCTCCAAAGGTATGGCCCTGGGGCATAGATGATCTGCTTGGTGGTCGTTCCTCTGGGACCTCCTGCATGGGCGGATCCCCCCCCCTTTTTATACTGGTGCTCCCTTCTTTTTTCTGTGTCCACATGTTGATTTTACCCTTTTTGGGTGCAAGCCTGTCCAGTCGACCCATACCTAGAGTGGTTGGGAGTTGCTGGAAAGGCGCATGGGCATGGGCATGGGCCTGTCAGATGCCGAATTACGTATTACTGTGTTGGCTGCCTTTTTCCTGACCCTGCCCCGACACCCATTTTGTTCCTCTCTTTGGGCGTTTAATGAAGTGCCGAGGAGGAGATCGTCCTCGGCAATGGTTCTCCTCGGCTTGGGCCGCGGACCTTAAGACAAACTAGGCCTGGGCCGGGGCTACACTTTCTTCGGCCCCACAATAGCCTCTCAAAAGTCTGCTGCCCGACTTTTAGTTGGGGAGGAGGGTTTTGATAATGTTGGGCCCACATCATAGCCTACTCGGATTCTGCGCTCCATTAATATTTGTAATTTCCCTCTTACACGGGGACGTGTCAAACTAAGAGACATTCCCTCACCTATTCACGCGGGGTCCTTTGACACCCCTACGCTCGAGGTGCTCCTTCACGAGGATCTTCAGATCCTACGGTCAAGAATGGCGTTGGAACTTGAGCCCACCGTTCCCTGTCTGTAGCCTTCTTTGGAACTCTGCGTACATTAAATACCTTCTCCTTTCCCTTTAAATAAGTAAGACAGTAGGTCACTCCTTTTACATACAAACCCATCATTCTTCTCTACAACCGTAACCCTTCAGCCATAACTAGAGTCTCCATACTTAGCGTTCCCTACCTTTGGTGCAATATGCTTAAGGCACGTGTAGGGGTGAAGAAACTACCCCCTCCGCAGAGGTGCCGGACTCCTCCAAGGCTTAAGGTGATGTGGTCTGGACAAGGTAGACACAGACTCAAGGTGATCTTCCGTTTTGGTAAGGTGGGAATGATATCTCCCTCTCTTTTAGCCAAAATCTGAAGCAGGTACTGGCCACGTCAGAAGTAGGGTTTTCCGCCATCAGCGCCGTCTGCTTTGTCGCAGACGTGGTTCTACGGGGGCTCCTCCACCTCCGGCTCTTTGCACCGTTTCTGTAGATGGTGTTAGCCTGAGGTCAGGTTCCCTGCACCTTTTCTTCACCGGTGCAGGCCCCAAGTTGGGTTCTTTGGCTGCCTGAGTTATGGGCATGTAAAAGTGTCGAGGAATAGTTTCCTTAGACAACATCTTGGAACAGCAGCCAACCCCTCTTCTGTGCTTCTTCCTCGGCTTTCTCTTTATTCTCTTGTATCTTTTCTTTTCGCTTACGTAGTTAGCCTTAGTATAAGCTTATTCCAGCTTTTCTTTGTACACTGTACTACTTCTTTGTCTTAATAAAAGATGAGTTTATTTCTTTCTAAATATTTTTCTTTTCGGCAGCAATTACTTTACGAATGAATTTTAGATATACGCTTGTCTTTGATGATGCTTGAAGCAGAAAAATGCCTTAAAACAAACTTCTACTAGTTTAAACTTACTGACATTATCAAGTATAACAATGGTAATCCTCAATGAATTAAACTCTTGGAACTAACCGGGATAACGGTTAAGCGCTGCGCGATGCCTGCTAGACAAATGTCCGAGAACGATAAACTCTAAATAATTCGTCTGAGAAGGTAGCAGAGCAGCGAGGGACCTTAATGATGGCATATTGCACTATATTGCATCAATCCCTTTGGTACTGAGGATCTAAGGGTAGACTGGTGAATCCATTCAGTGTAGGAATTAAGCCAACTGTTAATGGGGAGTTCTCCTCGGATAGATTCTAAGGCCCATACAAGGCCTTGGTTCTGTCCAGAATTTGTACTTTTGCGTCTAAGTAGTTGGTTTCCCCATAGGCTTGGGTCCGAGGACCATACAAGGCCTTGGTTCTGTCCAAAACTTGTACTTTTGCGTCTAAGTAGTTGGTTTCCCCAGAGGCTTGGGTCCGAGGACCATACTAGGCCTTGGTTCTGTCCAAAACTTGTACTTTTGCTTTTCTCATCTGTGGGGTCTTGTCTTTAAAGGAATGAAATCCTCGGCCGAGCCCCTTGAACCATCTACGTGGCTGACGCTATGAGTGTAGCCCCTGGTCAAGGATCACAGCCCCTATCGAAGCTCTACGCTAGAGCACTGTAAGTGGCTGGTAGGAACAACACGGGTATTGTCTTAGACCATCATCTACGCCAAGGCACAAACCTTCCCACAAACGGCGCCAATTGTAGGTACCCAATTTGTTGCGATCCCAAGACAGTGTTGGGCTCGTACGCAAAGAGGCCCTCACAATATCATTTGTAGAGAGTGGGCTCCAAAGGTATGGCCCTAGGGCATAGATGATCTGCTTGGTGGTCGTTCCTCTGGGACCTCCTGCATGGGCGGATCCCCCCCCCCTTTTTATACTGGTGCTCCCTCCTTTTTTCTGTGTCCACGTGTTGATTTTACCCTTTTTGGGTGCAGGCCTGTCCAGTCGACCCATACCTAGAGTGGTTGGGAGTTGCTGGAACGGCGCATGGGCATGGGCATGGGCATGGGCCTGTCAGATGCCGAATTATGTATTACTGTGTTGGCTGCCTTTTTCCTAGCCCTGCCCCTACACCCATTTTGTTCCTCTCTTTGGGCATTTAATGAAGTGCCGAGGAGGAGATAGTCCTCGGCAATGGTTCTCTTCGGCTTGGGCCACGGACCTTAAGACAAACTGGGCCTGGGCCGGGGCTACACTTTCTTCGGCCCCACAGATATAATTTCAAATTAAATCTTAAATTTTAAGATGGTTACAAATTATATTTGACAGTCATTCATTAAAAGATTTAGGAGGTGTTTGGTACATGCACTTAAAATATGTGTTTTGTTGTTTGAGAACATGTGTGGATATACGTATGAGTGAAAAAGTATGTGAAAATATATGTAATGTTGTTTAAAAATTGAATACATGTGTTTAAATTGTCATACCAAACAAGGCCTTATATTTTATAGTTTCGTTGGTTTTAAATCAACTCAACTTCTAAAATTAGATGAATTTAAACCCTAAAATTTTCAAATTTGATTTCTATAGATTTGATTAGAGAGTTCAAATTGATACGATTTAAATTTCAAGATTTGATTTGAAACTAATGAAACCATGTTGTGATAATCTTAAATATTAGGTCCAATTTGAAACTATCCTTAAAAATTTATGGTTTAGAAGGTAATTTTCCCCTTTCTCTCTCTAAAGTGGTGAAGAGGACAGTACGAAGCTTGGAGGCATATCCATCACAAGTATAAAGGTGCTGGTAGGCCAAAATATGATTGGCGAAAGGGAAATTCAAATAGTCTAAAAATATGTGGCCATGATAATTCATGTTCAATGGTAAGGTTAGTCCTTAAAAATTGTAGATGCGTACGAAGTTAAAATTCGATGGACAGGTTCTTAAGGATCATGGGATTTCGTGATTTGCTACAGAGAGGCACGCCGTGCGTTAATCATGATTGCCTTTGCGATATTGCATCTCCAAAGCTAAAGGAAAAGGACACATGAACGTGCTCACAAAAAGGAGAATCTTTTCAGATAAAAATAAAAAAGTAGCCGACAAGCCTTGCGATTACTGGAGAAATTATCAGGTCTACCGACTGCTAAATAATCCTCCTAATTAATGAAATAATGATATATATACAGATGTTTTGAGTCAGATTTATAATTAGTTTAAGAATTAAAAATAAAAAACTACTACATCATGGTTACATAAATAATTGCGTTTTATTGGATGGAATGACCAAAATGACAAAAATATGTTGGCTCCATAGTTGCTCAATTTCTTCTATCGATTAGGTCACTTGGAATTGTGTGTGCATTTGTTACTGGGTAAAGGCAAAATTATTTTGTTTAAAATATTTTAAATGACTGAATTATTTGTTTTGGCTAAAATTAGTTAATTGATCTTAATTTTTTTTGGTCTTGTTAATTTTGTTTTAAATTTTAAATCTGTAATTTTTTTATTTTTTGAGAAATAATTACAACATGCTGCTAACCCCGCAGCTCGAATCCTTTCCCCCTTAGACCCCCAAACACTTTGTACATGGAGAGGTGCCAATTCAACTACAAAGCCTTTGGCCTGTAAATTTTTATGGACTTTATAAAGATTAATGATATTATTAAAGAGGGGTTAAGTGTAATTTTATTGAACCAAATTACTAAAATTAGTGTACATATAAAATAATAGAATATGATAAATGCAACTAGTTTTTCTATTATCTACAGTAAATGTTAATGCCCAAATGGTTAATGGAGTAATGATATGGCATTTTTTTACGTGATGTAACATTTTTTTTAATTAAAAAATTTTAAAAATTGAGTTATCTTGCTACCTGATTGGGTTCCTAACTGGTAATAACTAAAAATTAAATCCCCAAGTCCCTTATAGATATAATCTGAAATGTATAAGAGAGAAAGGGGAGAGAAATGGATATTTTAAAATTAGTTTTTTTTTTTTTTAGAGAGTTTCAACTTATGGCATCCGCTCCTAATAATAGTTCTTTATTATCAGACTAAGACACCAATCAGTTTTTGCTGTAAGCGGGGATTGAACCCCAGATTTCTTATATAACCATAAGAGATTTTACCAACTGAGATAACTGGAACCTACAAAATTAGTTGTTGAATGCAGAGTAGTAGTTGACCAAATCCAAGGCACTGGAGGGCAACTCCAACATGGACAAATCAAGTTTAACGCTCGTATCAAAACCAAAGTGCGGGCTCAATGGGTGAGGCAAATAAACAACCGTTTAACTTCCCAATGAAAAAATGCCTTCAAATTTTTATCAATAGAGATATTCATGTACTAATGAAAATATTAATTAAGCTCCAAATATTCACCAATAAATAAAAAGTAGTTTTTTTTGTCAAAGAAAAACCAATTAACAAAAACTCTTTTCATTGGATGTGGAAATGACTGTTTGCTTTTCTCAGTTTTAGAATTTAAAGTGTAAAACTAATTAATCCACACACACAAATACTAAAAAAACTCATCAATCTCCTATTAGTAAATAAATTTATACTCAAATTTTATTTAGAGATATCAAATATATAATTTTATTTAAAATTTTAATCATAATTTTTTAGTATTTGGTTGCTTCTCTCAATAAATAGTGTTTATTTTAATTGCATAGTCATTGAATAATACCATGGATTCGTTTTAATTTGTACTTTTGCATCTAAAAAATAGGTTTTAAATGAAAAAATACTAAATATTAAATAAATATTTAATTAATACTCCATTTAAAATAGTCGTCATAGACCTCACAATACCTTGAGACGGCCATAAACCAAAAGTCTGGTAATATGATAATTAGTGGAATAGTAAAGCACACATGTCAAAATCTAAGCATGGTGATGTACTGATAAACACGCATGTTTGAACTAAACATGCTAATGTGATCAACACACATGTTCACAGGGATTAGAACATGGTCATGAAGCACCCTTTTATAAATAATTCTATAGACATTGGACTTCTTTTATTAACACTAGCTTGTAACTCATGCATATGCATAGATACACTTAAAGATATACAATAAGATGCATAATATAATTCATATATATATAATTTAAATATTATTGATAATCATTTTTATATTTTGTTAACTCTTTAAAAAAATTTTGTAAGGATATTATTAGGTATAAAATGTAAATTATCCATGTTTAAAAAAAAAATTATTGTGAAGCATTTTTTGTAACGATTCATTTATTCTAGACTCTTTAATTTTTGTACTTAATAACTCATTTGGATGAATATTTATGATGTGGTCTCACATTTTATTCTAAAATTAAGAAATAAAACTCTTTAAGAATAAATAATTTAAAACACATGATGCAAAATTGAAACTCTAATTTAAAATTCTAATTTGAGTTTCTCTCAGTTTCGCTTATAATAATAATAATTATTATTATTATTATTAGATAGATTTGAGATAGCTTGTGAATTGTAAGGATTTTTTTTTTTTTTTTTTTAAACGAAAGCCTGCGACTTAGGGGCTTAGTTAAAGTGAAGGGTGGTTTTTGAAAACTTTAAAGTTGATAAAAAAGATTTAATAAAGGGAGGTAGTGCCTTACTGTAGTAGTATGATATTTTTAAGTAGCCTAGGCCCTAGTAGCCAATAGGATTAGCGGGCTCAACTCTCTTAAGTAAAATGAGTGGGTATGAGTTTCAAAAAAAAAAAAGAGTGGGTATGGTAAAATCGGGTCTACTTTTAAATAAGAAAAATGTTATATTTATAATATTTTCACAACACTATACATTAAATCTTAAATAATAGGTTGTTACTTGTTATTACTAATAGGCAAGAAAGTAATTTGGCTAATTTCAATAGTGAATTTAGATTAAAACCAACAACCTACTACTTAATTTACTATCTAGAATTTGTTGTAAAAATATTATAAATGTAACAATTTTATTTAAAATTACAAAAATAATAATTTTTTTTTTTTTTTTTTTTTAGTGCTAAAAGCCTAAAAAAGAGAGATGCATCTACATTAATTACCTATGACCTTCGCCTACCTAATAATTTATTGGGTTTAGCCGGATTAATTTATTAGAGTTTCTTTCCTTATCTACACTTCACCTTCTCTCTCTCTCTCTCTCTCTCTCTCTCTCTCTCTCTCTCTCTCTCTCTCTATATATATATATATATATATATATATATATATGTATATATATGGATTGGGTTCAAGTTACACCTGATGTAACTCTAAGCAATGTTACACCAATCAATATTTTTTAATTGGACATGAATTTTGACTAATTGACCGTTGGATTACATTATCTTTATATATTATCCATGCTTGCAAAATTTCAAGGTGATCAAAGATCAATAGTCATGTTATCTATCACTTTTATAAATTTGAGTTTTTGTAGTTTAAAATAATGTATAAAAGATGAGTTTAAGGATTTAATAGTAAATAACATCCGATTGGTATGAAATTTGGCATGCATGTTTAGAAAATATAGACCATGTAATTTAATGATGGAATTTTTAAAATATAAATTCATTAACAAGTTATTGAGTGGTGTAACATTGCTTAGAGTTATAGCAGGTTTAACTTGAACCCAACCCCCCATATATATAAGTAATGGCAAGTGAAATGGGGACGCAATATGAGATTTATAAGTAATGGCAAGAACTAAGGGTTGAGAAGGTCCAAGTGAAAGAAGAGAAATGAAAAGGCCCAATGGGCCAATACAGCAGAAAGCAACAACAGGCAAACCCTCGGGCCCAAGAAGAGGCAAAAGTGGGGCAGGCCTAATGAGCTTGTGTCATTATCCATAAAAGATGAGCATGGGCAGAGAGTATACAAGAGTAGAATGGGGAAAAGTTAAGCAGCAGCGGCAGAAACAACGTGGGAAAGAAAGAAAACAAAAACAGGTAGTAATAGAACAACCACGCTATGTTCGGAGCACCATCAACCTACACCCAGCCAATGCAAGGGAGGTGGGCCCATGGTCAAGGGATTTGCAGAGGGTGTGGTTTGGTGGAGGGGGGGAAAAAGGCCTATTCTCGGTATCCAGTCAGGGCCTCTTTTGGGAGATACTTTGCTAAGACGTCATCTTTGCCCAAAATAGGTTGTAAATGGCTGGGACAACTTAATGCATGCCAAAGGGGTAAGTGGAGAGACCCAAAGCCTTATCCATTCGAGCAAGGAGGGAAAGGCTCACGGCAAAACCAAATGAATTAGGATCTATTGTGAGATGGGTAGTGGAAGAGAGAGAATGCATTGAGCATGACTAGATGTAGTGGTGACCGAAAAACCAATAGGATAATGGGTAGCCTTGAAGAGGTTTTCATAGCAGACAAAAATGGTTGATGAGCCATGGGGGTAAAATAGAGAAATCCCATAGGCTTGAACCAATGTAAATATGAACAGTAGCCATAAATGGAAAGGGATAGCAACTAAGGCAAGAAACAGAAAGAAATAACAGAGAAAAAAATAAAGAGTGAAGTAGAAAGAAAAAAGAGTAGACATGGTAGAAAGGCATGCATCAATAGACTATATTTTCCTTCCCTTTTATAGTAAACCCACTCTTTGATATCCCAAAAATAGCAACAAATAGCCAATAATGCATAATCTTGATGGCTTAGCCCAATAATAAGATTGTCCAAGTTGGGGTACAAGTTCTTTTTGGTCTGCTTCATATGGAAAGGCTTACCATTTTACATTCTACTATATCACTTTATATTCTACTACATTGTTTTTATATTCTATTGTCTCATTTAATATTTTTCTGTATTGATAGTGTTAAATGCTCCTAGATTACTTCTCTCCGCTATAACTTGTCTTTCTGCCATAAGGCATTCGCTTTAAGCTTATGAATATGTACTGACATTCATGAATTGATGCATATTCGTACTTGTTAATATATGTTGTCTTTATTCTTGGTGTGTTGGGCTTGTGCAAAGATTGGCCCTTTAGCAAGGTTCTGCTAGAATAGTGGGCTAGACTCGACTCTCCAACCCACAACAAAACAGGCTTTAGCTTAGTAGAATAGGCTCAGCCTAATAGCACAAAAAGACCCTCACAATATACAAGATAGAAATTCTACTATAATCCAAGTGTATATGTGTATAAAGCTCTCATCTCGAGACTTGAACTCAGGCTCTTTCCCCCCCCATCCCACAAGAACTTTGTACTTGTGGAGTGACTATCATGTCAAGGGTGCGTGGTGGTAAAATTAGGATCTTTAAATTTGGTAAGACAACAAAATATGACTTCAACCACTTTAATGCCACAAATTAGGATATTGAATTTTTGGTAGGATAATAATATTTGGCTTATATTTTTCTCCACTTTTATTCTAGACTAATGATCCGTTTTGTTGAAAGTGTGGAAAAGTAGAAGGATAGATATAGAGAAGAGATTAAAAAAAAAAAAAAAAATGAAAAGATAGAAGAGATTTTAATTTCCCCCATTTGTATTTGGTTGAGGGTGGAAAAGTGGAGAGATTAAAAAAATAAGTTTGTATAAATTTACTTATATGTCCTTATTAAAAAATGATACCCAATTAATACAAAAAATTGGTAAACAATTAAAAAAAAATAAAAAGAGGCAATCACCTAAATTTATTAAAAAATAAAAAACATGTCCAAAAAAAAAAGTTTTAAAAAATCACGTCTAGTTAAACCCAAAAAAAAGAAAAAGAAAATAAGAAGAGCAAAACCTATATCACTCCAAAAAAAAAAAAATAATAATAATAATAAAAAAGCAACTAGCAAGTCCACACCCAAAAAAAAAAAAGAAGTAGTTCGGTCATTGATGCAACTATTCCTCTCCTCTCTATTTTCTCTCCAAATTAGGGAGATAGAATTTTAGTGGATCAGGGGAGAAAACAATTAAGCTCCACCAATTTTCCATCCTCCCATTTTCTCCAACCAAAAACTTCAATTCTCTCCACTTTTCTCTCCCCTATTTTCTATCCTCCATGTTTAACCTCCAATTAAACAATGTTGATGCACATTTTTGACAAAAATGGTCCAATGGCAAAAGAAACCTAACAATAAGAAAAGGATAGAAAAAAAGAATAGTAAAATAAAAATCATTGGGCCAGAATGGCAAGAATAATAGTCAACAGGCCCACTAAGATAATAAGTGGGCTGAGAGAAAGCAAACGGGTCGAGGAAGCCCCAAGGAATGAAGTAGTAGACCCATGGGAATTGTAAAAGATGGAAAGAAAGTAAAAATAGGCCGGGGAAGCCCAAAGAAAGGAATTAGTAAATGGGGTTGGGTTAAAGGCCAATAAGCCCAAAGGTAAAGATGCAGTAATTGGGTCGGGGAACCCCAAAGAATTTAGCAAAAACCCATAGGAATGAAAGAGGTAGAAAATGATGAAACGGGCCAAGAATGCCTAAAGAACGAAATGGGCCGAGGAAGCCCAAGATATAGAATGGATTGGCCCAGCAGGAATGCTAGGTAGTAAAGACCAAAAGAAGGAATAAGGTAAGAAATTGACATGGCAGGTGCTTCAACCCTTAAGTCTAGAGGTAACAACAAGGCAAAAAGATAAGTGATATCACAGCAGGAGTAGTACAGTGACATGACAAGAACACCAATCAGCCCACAGACTCAGGATGAAAAGGGACATGGGCCAAGTTAAAGAAGAGAAAGCTCAAACCCAAGCAATGCCCAGCCCGAAGAAGGGATGAGATGCAAAGAATGAAAACCCAACGATTCATTCACGCCATAAGAGCTAAACGAGCACCAAAGCATGTAGCAGAATCATACAAACCTGGAGGTAATGGCAAACGTGTGAGAGCCAGAAAAGCAGCAGACTCATATGGAAGTGGAGCATGCACACTAGGCTCAGGCACCACCTACCTGTACCCAACCAATACAAGGGAGGTGGGCCACAGGTCAGAGGTATGAGAGGGTGTGGTCTGGCTGTGGGGAGAAAAGGGAGCCAATTTTAGGGTTCTTGCTCAGAATCTTTTGGGGAAAATGTTCTACTAGGATGACATTTCATCCAAAAGAGGTAAACATAAGCTAGAATCACTAGATGTATGCTATAGAGGTTGGTAAGGGAGAGGTTTAACCTTTATTTGGATGGGAGTGTCAAGGGGAGTAAGAGACAAAACAAAACCACTTTTGTCTGGGGATGAGGCGTGGCACAGCCAATATAGTGTAGTGGTGGTGGCTGGGTAGCTGGCAGACCAGTGGGCAGTCTTGGAAGGACACCCACAAAAGGCCAAAAGTGGTTGAGGGGTAAAAATGACAAATCTTGTCATGACAGGCAGTATAAAAGGCTACAGACGTGTAGAGTGGAAAGGAGGAGGAGAAAAGGAAGAGAAAAATGGTAAACAAGAGATATAGAAAAACAGAGAGAAAGAAAGAAAGAAAGAAAGAAAATAGAGCAAAACAAAAAAATAAATGAAGAATATAGAAAACCCAAAGTAATGGAAAAGTATGAGTGATAGGAGTAAAAGCATGCATTAGTAGGCTACCCACTTCTCTCCCTCTCAATAGCCCACCTTCTAATGAATCAAGAATCCAAGATTAAGCCATCTAGGTTCTTTTTCCAAAGTGTGTAACTTCTACGGTAGGATTCCCCTTTGAGGTTTACCATATTGGAGATTGGTTCCCTTTTGAACTTGAAACTGCTAAAGAGCCAAGCCCATTCTTTTAGCAGACTAATCTTCTTTTCCTCTTGTCTTGGTTGATTAATGACTAAATTGACATCTTGCTATTAATTTTTATTGGTTGTAATCACGTTGTGATATCTTTCTTCGTGAAGCAGTTCACGTATTATTATTTTTAGTAGAAGATATTTTAGTTAAGAATATTTTAGTTATCTTGCTGCATTTTTTTTCCTGCTATAACATTTTGTAACAATTTTTCTTGCCATGAGCACATAACATTCTCAAGACTCCTGCTAGGGCGTGTCAGCACAAGAAGGGCCCAACTTGCGCATAAGTTGGTCTAAGATTGTTTCAGTTAGGCCAGTCCCAACTCTCCTACCCCAGAATCACAAGGTTGTGGTGCTATAGGAGTAATCTAGCCTAAGACACAAAAAAGGCCCACCACAAACGGACCCTAAAGTACACTTTTAATCTTTAGAGTTTGTGGTTGAATTCACTTTGTCCCTTTACGTTTCAAAGTTTTCATTTTAGCCCTTCATGTTTGACTCTATTTTCATATTGACACTATAGATTATTAAATGTCCCATTAAGAGTCTTTCGTTTATTTATTCACTAAATAAGCGTATCCCTTATCAAGTTGAGTTTGATTTTTGGCTGGATTTCATTAAGTCCATTATTTCTTCATAAGTCTAACCAAGGTGATTTATAATGTATCAAACATAATGTTTTAACAATTTTTGAGAGACCAAAAGCCTTATAACTAAAAAACATTGTATGTTATCCTTTATTAGGAGAACATGAGTTAGAATCCCCCTCTCTCAAGGTTGATTCCATATAGTTTGAGGTCAAAAGTGAGAAATTTAAGTGTGTTTGATGAATTGAATACATAAATTGATGAATTAACTAACCAAATCAAGATTAATTTCATATAGAGAATTAAATATCATAATTCAAGTATAAAATTTAACAAAAAGAAAAGAAAATTTATGACTTAAAAAGAAAAGGAGGTTTACTTTATCTTGGATATAAGGTGATGTGGGGTTAAGTAAAGTTGTAATCTAATTTTCAATTTTGATTTTGGTGTTGAGCGAGAGTGAGATTGTTCAATGTATAGCCATATAGGGGATAAGGTGCCTGATGTGGACAATTAACTTTGTAGAAGTAGGATTTTTTTTTTTTTTTTTTTAGTTTCAAGTTGACAAGTAAATTAAT
The DNA here is from genome assembly GCF_001633185.2 of Quercus lobata. Lineage (NCBI taxonomy): Eukaryota > Viridiplantae > Streptophyta > Magnoliopsida > Fagales > Fagaceae > Quercus > Quercus lobata. Next base: position 28,036,010 of record NC_044904.1, on the reverse strand, counting down.
TATCATTGATGATTCAACACACTTATAATAATTGTTTTAAAAATAATAATTTTGGGGGGTGGGAGCCCAAAAAGAAGGAACCATCAATAGGATCCATCTGAGGTATACTAGGGCCCAACTGTTCATCAAATCAAGCCCAGCCAAATCAGGATAACCAAGGTGCTTGGTGGATCAGTGAACCGAGGTGGGCAATCCGCTTGAGGAGGCTAAGGAGCAAATACTTCTCGAGAGTAGAGAGACAAACCTAAAGGGCTATGAAATTGGAAACTAAAGAGGATCGTTATGACGTACGAATAAGAGTGGGAGGAAATATCCAGGGAAAGCATCCATCACCTCCATATTCAATGTACTGCAACAATTTAGACTGCTGCATTAATGATAGAATGAACTCTGAACAGTACTCCTACAGCTTGCAGCCTACTCTACCACCATTAGTAAGGTAGTGATGGGACAAATATCCAAGGAAAGATCAATAGTACTCCAAGTGGAAGGCTGGGATACAATCCTTATAAATAGGAAGTAAGGTCCTCCTTGAAATGGGGATTGGAAGAAGTTCAAAGAGAGAGAAATAGAGAGATAGAGAGAGAAAGTGACTAGTGCAATATCGAGAAGTGTATGTTTAAGAACAATTGCTTCCTCGGGCTAAGGAATGACTTAAATAAGAATCTCTTTTTTCCTGCTATAATTTTGTACATGTATTGTCATTCTCATTAACTCCTTCCCCTTAATTATAGAACCATAGCACTTAGGAATCAAGTGTTGGCCTTAGCTACCCACTTTTACAAATTAGTTGTATTGACCCTCCATCTCAGCCCAATCTTAGTGGATGGGGTCTGGTTCTAAGGATTTGCCCCCTACAATAATAATTTAAGGTTTTAATTGGGTTGTAGTTTCCATTGGTCTAATATTTTGGAAACTTTGTTAGATATGAGAAAAATAGGCTATAACCCTTAAAAAAAGAAACACTTATTATGATAAAAGTTGGACATCTATCTATCTATATATATATATATATATATATATATATTAATAGGCAAAACTTAGAGAAAGTTTAATTAGAATTTGAAATTAGAATCCAATTTTGTGCCATGTGTTTAAATTTATGTGGGGACCACAAAGTAATTATCTACTTAAGTTTGTGCCATATGTCCACTTAAGTTTTTAAAATTTTGTGCTAAATGAGTTAATGAGTACAAAATACTAAGAATATAATATTAATGAACTAAAAAAAAAAAAAAAAAAAAAACTAATCACATATACTCAATAAAAATCACCACTTAACAAAGATCACCACATGTTCTATATTATTAAAAATTAGAAAAAAAATGATCATAAGTAGTATTAAATTTAGGTAAGAATTTTAATATGTGACTAATTACATTTACTTTTAAAAAAAAAATTACTACTTATTTAGATTTTTATGATAAAATTGTGTTTAATTTTAAATGTATCGATATGTACGCATGTGTTGCATGCTATTTCTTAAAAAACAATTTGACTAATAATTTATATTTTTATAATAAAAATTGTGTTTAATTTTATATGCATTCATGCATTTGGGCCAAGGCATGACTTTGTTACATGCTAGTTTCTATAAAGGGAGTAATGACTTTGTATGAAGGGGGTAATAATAAAAATTGTGTTACATGTTAGTGTGTATAAAGGGGGTAATGACTTTGTATAGGGATCATAGACCTTAGGCCAAGGCCTTGGGCCAACTATACTTCCCCTAATGTTGCAACCATGGAATCAAGGACGGAGGGAGACTTGGACAAGGGGGACAATGGCCCCCCCTAATTTTTTTTTTATAAAAAATATTAATATATACATAGGTACAAATTTAGCAATTTTGTTCTATAAAATTACATTTTCCCCCCCTTAACAATATTATTGATTCTTTTAAGAGTACTACTATACCTACAAATTTTTCTACAATATTTTTACAAACTGTTGAGGTAATAAATTCTTATTAGTTTGCATTTGAGCTCATCACTTACATCACATTTTTACTCACTAATAATCACTCACCACCTTAACAATTTGTAAAAAAGTTTGTAACTTTAGCATTTTCTTACTTTTAAAGGCTAGATCTAAAATCTAAAATAAAATAAACAAGCCCAAAAAAGTACCCAGCAACAAAAATTACCAATAGTAAAGCTAAAAACAATTAAGCCCAATCAACTAATTTTATCTAAAACAAACAACTTAACCTTTTAAAAAATTTTAAACAAAATAATTTTGTTCATATCTAGACGCACACATAAAAAACACAAATAAATAAATAAAAAATCATTAGCTATTAAGTAATAGAGCTAGAGGCTAGAGTCATTGCACGCAACTAACAGTAAAGCCGCCCCCTAACCTCAAGTCCCTCTGTCCCTGCATGGAATTGTAAAAAGTTAAATAAGATAACAAATGTTTGAAGAATTCTAATGATCGCAAAATTGCACCATGGCAAAATTCATACATTAAGACCAAAAGGATGGAGAAAGCATTGGTTCATTAAAGAATAATGTTTTTTTTTTAATTAAATAAATAAATTAAAAAATTATAATAGGGATGAAAGAATTGAACCTAGACATTTTCATTGGAAATATCAAGTATTAATGGAGCTACAACCTACAATGACACTTGTCATCAAATGGTTTGGTAATTCAATTTAGAGTTTATCAACTTAGGTGGTTTTCTTAAAATTTAGAAGCTGGTTTAAAAAAAAAAAAAAAAAAAAAAAAAAAAAAAAAGAAGTATTAATGGGCTTCAAGCCTAAAAAAACACCTAAGAAGTAATAATAACTAATCTCCCATCGTAACAAATGCCACTTGGCATCAAACAGTTTGGTCATTCAATTTAGAGTTAATCACCTTAGGTCCACTGGCTTAAATGTAGAAGCTGACTTTTTTATAATAAAAAATTAGTTCATTTATCATTTTTTCTTTTGTTTAGTGCTATGAGGAGAGATGCACCTTCGCCTACTTAATAAAGCTAGTCTGGTTAATTAGACTTTCTTTCCTCATCTATACTTCATCAAAAAATGCTTACAAAATTTTCGTAATACTTTCATAACAAATTTTATGAGATAGGTTATTGTTAGTTATTATTAATCAAGGGCGGTGCTATGTATGATTCAGGGTGGTCAGGGTAGTCACAGGACCACCCTAAGCTTGGATTTTTTTTTTTTTTACCTAAAAAAAATGAATTTTAAATTAATATAGATTGTTGACCACCTAGGGGGAAAAAAAAAAAAACTTGACCACCCTAAAAAAAACTTGAACATCCTAAATAAAAAATTTGAGTCCATTAAAAATAAAATTTGACATCTCTAAAATTTTGGTCTATTAAAGATTGAACCAAAAAATTGCAAAAAATGCTATAGTCACAACATTTTCACAACATTTTTATGACAAATTTTAAGTAATAAGTTGTTACCAGTGAACAAAAAAACAATTTTAGTGATATGTAAATTAGAACCAATAACAATTATCAACTAGAATTTGCTGTAAAAATTTATGATATAGCATTTCTCAAATATTATCCAAACAAATAAATTATTCTAAAAGTCCAAATCAAATGTCTAATTGTGATATTTTAAATTGTTTTTTCAAAAGACATATTTTTAAATTGCTATTTTTATATATATATATATATATATATATAAAGCATATTTTCCAATAGCTAGTTGGTTAGTGCCTGCTTTAATCTTTGGCTAATTTTTTTTTGGATTTATGTGATACATCTTGTACATATGCATATGCACCAAAATAATGTTTCAATACTTTATTGAACATGATTAATGTAACAATTTAATGCCTAAGTTGAATATTTTGAATGAACTTATAATTTACCCTTTATTCTTTTGTTAGCATTATTGACAAAATTCTTATAAGGAAATTAGTTTTATTGCAAATTTTATCTTCTAAACAAATTCATAATTACTTAAATAATTTTCTTTTAGATTCTAGGCTATGAGAAAAGGTCTCATCTTTTCATCCTAATGATAAGGTGAAAATAAAAAGAGCATACATGGTTGGTTTAAAGGATATATTTTCATCCTAAAGATATTCTTGTCAACCTCTTAACCGTGATTTCCCTAAAATGGAAATTAGTGAGGTATTGCATTGATTTAATCCTAATTAGTTTAAAGAATACAAAATATTGGTTGGAACATGTCATAAAAAAGGATGATACATTTTGTTTATATTGTTACTTATTTAGGCAAGATCTAGGTAATTGAATGAGAGATCAGTAATTTAAAATTACTTATTGGTTGTGTGCATTGACAAAGATGTAATTGATAGCATTAATAATGAAACTATCATACAACAATTTCAAATATGAAAAACTTGTAGAAGGAAATTTTAAAACTTTATGTATTTGAGATTTTTTATTTTATTTTTTTATGTCAATATATTCAAGTTTTATTTTTATTAAATTTCTTAATAACCACCCTAAAAAAAATTCATGGAGCCACCGCTATTAGTTGTCAAAAAAGTAATTTCAAATGTGGTTTTAAATTAGAACCAGTAACAACTTATCACATAAGATTTGTTGTGAAAATATTTTGGACGTAGCTAGCACTTGTCCTTCTTCACCTTCTTTAATGCCCAAGATTAGGATCTTTAGATTTGGCACGACCATAGAATACAATTTCAACCACTCTTTTTTTTTTTTTTTTTGAGAAACAAACACACACACAGGGGAGAGGGAAAGGGTTCTAACACAAAGACACACCACAACTTCACTCAATTTCAACCACTTTAATTCCAAAAAATAGGATAATGAATTTTTGGTAAGATTTGAATATTTGCCCCCACCTTTATCCTAAACTAAAGTACACTTTTAGCCCTTAAAGTTTTGGTTAATTTCATAGTCTTTCATATTTGATTCTATTTTCATATTAATACAACCCATTATTAAATGCCCATTAAGAGTCTTTTGCTAATTTATCCACTAAATAAATGTATTTCTTCTTAAGTGGAATTTGATTTCAGTCTAGGTTCCATTAAATCCATTATTTATTCGTAAGTGTATTCTAGGTAATTTATGGTATATCAAACATAATTTTTTAACAAATGTTGACAGATTAAAATCCTTAGAATTCAATGACATGATCTGTTAGCCTTTATTAGGAGAATAGGAGTTCAAATCCCCCTCCCTAAGGTCGGGCTCGATATAGTTTGATGCCAAATGTGATAAATTTGAGTATGGCTAAGGAGAATTGAATACATAACTTGATGAATTAGCTAACCAAATCAAGGTTAATTTCATATAGAAACTTAAATATCATAATTCAAGCATAAAATTTTACAAAAACATGAGGTTTTCTTTATCTTGGATATAATAATGCATGGTATTTTTGATTGTTTGGTGTCTGACCTCGTGGGAGATTAGGTGGCAATTTACTTTGTAGTAGTAGGATATTTTTTTTAAAAAAATTTAAAAATAATAATAAATAAAGTCTCAAGTTGGCAGGGGAATTAATTATCATTGATAATTTGACACATTTATAACATTTTTATATATAAAAAAAATAATTTAAGGTTTCATTTGGGTTGAAGTTTCTATTGGCCTAATATTTTGGAGACCTTCTTAGATGTGATAAAAATAGTGGATAACCATTAAAAAAACTAGTACGTAACCCATGCAAATGCATGGATACATTTAAAATTAAACACAAATTTTATTATAAAAATATAAATAATTAGTCAAATTATTAAAAAAATAGCATGTAACACATGCATTCTTATAGATACATTTAAAATTAAACAAAATTTTTATCATAAATGTAGGGATGTTAAGCCCAGTGATATATATGTCTATGTGTATATTGGGCCGGAGGCTCAATCCGAGGACATGAAGTAGTCCGAGGAGGGGCGAACATAATCAGAGGAGTTCGTGTTAGTAAATGAAGAGGTTAGTTTTGATCATATGGGTCCATGAGGGTGGTTTGAGGATGAATCCCTCCACGGTTGAGAAAAGCTGAGGTTCGAAGTGGTGGTTTATCATCCAGGGCAGCGTTCTAGGAGATTTTATTGATATGGATAAGCATCACAGAAGCATAGAATAGATGAAAGTCCTAAATTATCTAGAGAGAAAGTTGCTACCTCCACATTGAATGCTCTGCACCTAACTAACTGGCCGCATTAATGTGGAGGTGATATCTGAATAATAATTTTCAGCCTTACAGTTACTACTAGAGACTTTAGGAAGGTGCTGATGGAAGAAGGATCAAATACCAACAATCTGCCCTACACGTGGAGGGTAAAGAGGAAAGAGGAAAGATAGTATAAAAGAGAAAGAAGACCCTGAAGAGTAGGGATCGTGAAATTAAGAGAAAAACATTGTAGCAATCAAAAGTTGAACTTGTAATCAAACTTGAAAAGAAATATATAAAAACTAGTCTCATTGGATTGTGCTGAGGACGATTTTTTATAGATTAAACCAGTCTATCTTCATTCTCTTGTCATTTGAATCCACTTTACTTGTCGTCTAACTCATTAAAGCCCAGTTTTCCAACCCACTCTCTACAAATTCATTGTATTGGGTTTTTTGTGCCTAAACCCATCCACCCCTTGTGTTAGGGACTCAAATTGCGTCCTTACAGTTCAATTAGAATTTGAAATTAAAATTCAATTTTATGTCATGTGTATAAATTTATGTGGGAACCACACCATAATTATCTACTTAAGTTTGTACCATGTGTCCACTTAAGTTTTTTAATTTTTGTGTCAAGTGAGTTAATGAGTACAAAATACTAAGTATCTAATATTAATGAATTATAAAAAACAATAAAAAAAAAACCAATCACATATACTTAATAAAAATCACCACACGTTTTACCTTATTAAAAATTAGAAAAAAATTATCATAATTATTATTAAATTTATGTAAGAATTTTAATATGTAACTAATTACTTTTACTTTAAAAAAATAATTTGACTAATTATTTATATTTTTATTATAAGGACGCAATTTGAGTCCTTAGCCCAAGGGAAGGATGGGTTTAGGCTCAAAAAGCCTAATACAATGAATTTGTAGAGAATGGGTTGGAAAACTAGACTTTAATGAGTTAGACAACAAATAAAGTGGATTCAAATGAGGAAAGAATGAAGATAGACTGGTTTAATTTAAAGAAAATTGTCCTCGGCACAATCCGAGAAAATTAGTTCTTATATATTTCTTCTTAAGTTTGATTACAAGTTCAACTTTTGATTGCTACATTGTTTTTCTCTTAATTTATCGATCCCTACTCTTCAGGGTCTTCTTTCTCTTTTATACTATCTTCTTTCTTTCCTCTTTACCCTCCATGTGTAGGGCAGATTGCTGGTATTTGATCATTGTCCCATTAGCACCTTCCTGAAGTCTCTAGTAGTAACTGTAAGGTTGAAAATTACTGTTCGGTTGAAAATTACTGTTCAGGTATCACCTCCACATTAATGCGGCCAGTTGGTTAGATGTAGAGCATTCAATGTGGAGGTAGCAGCTTTCTCTCTAGATATTTTAGTACTTTCCTCTATTTTGTGCTTCTGTGATGCTTATCCATATCAATAGAATCACTTGGAATGCTGCCCTGGATGATAGACCACCACTTCGGACCTCAACTATGCTCAGTCGAGGAGGGATTTATCCTCAGACCACCCTCATGGACCCATATGATCAAAACTAATCTCTTCACTTACTAACCCGAACTCCTCTAATTATGTTCACCCCTCCTCGGACTACTTCATGTCTTCGGATTAGGCCTTCGGCCCAAAATACACAAACATATATATCGTTGGGCTTAACATCCCTACATGAACTTTCTCTAAACTTTACCTATTAATATATATATATATATATATATGATTTAGAATCTAATTAGATCTAAACTTTTTGGTTTTTGCACCCATATATATATATATATATATATGATTTAGAATCTAATTAGATCTAAACTTTTTGGTTTTTGCACCCAAAAATTCACTTGCCACAAAAATTAAAAAAAATTAGATGGAATACATGGCACAAAATTGAACTTCAATTAAAATTCAATTTAGAATCTAATTGAATTTAGACTCTTTGATATTTGCACCTAATAATTCACTTGACATAAAAATTTAAAAATTAGATGAGACACATGGCGTAAAATTAGGCTCTAATTGAATTTTAATTTGAAATCTAATTGGATTTTCTCTTTGCTTTGCCTATTAATATATATATATATATATATATAGATTTATTATGATAAAAGTTGGGCATTTTTATTATGGGGCACGATGTATTTTTATAAAGGGTGTAATGGCTTTTCTTTTATAGGGAATTGACCTTAGGCCTACGCCTTGGGTGAACCATACATTCCCTAATGTTGCAACTATGAAGTCATATTATATTATATTATATATAATAAAAGTTGGGCTTAGACGTCGTGGTTGTGTCACGTAGTTTCACCAAATTGTAGAAATTTTATTAAATTTTTAAACTTAATTTTTTTTTTTTTTTTTTTACTTCTCCTATAATTTCTAAATGTTTATTAGATTAATCAGGACTCTAATTCATTCTTATTATAAAGTAAGTGTATCTCTATAAAAAAATAAAAATCATATAGTAAGCGTAAAAAAGTTTGAGAAGATTGATCCAAGAATTATTGAAGGACGAAGGCAAGAGAGAAACAAATGCAAGGTAGTACAACGCCCCAACTTCTTCAGAAGTCTGCACTAATTGTAGGTGACCTCACAGACACAAACGGAGAAAGAGGTATTATAGTAGAAACTCAAAGTGATGAACTACAAAGAATTAGTGATCTACGTCTGTCATTTATGGTAATGCAGTATCCAATATTGTTTCCTTTTGGAGAAGATGGTTTCTACATTGGCATTCCTTATCTATATATAAAATAATAGGTGAAGCAGAAAGAAACTCAAATTGCAATTTCAAATTAGAACTCTAATTTTGTGCCATGTGTCCAGATTGCAATTTCAAATTAGAACTCTAATTGTGTGACATGTGTCTAGATTCATGTGAGGATTACACCAATTTCAATATGAAATTAGAGTCTAATTTTGAGCCATGTGTCACAATATATTTTTCTAAATTTAGGTGTCAAGTGAAGACCACACCATACATACATATACAAATTTCCCCAAATCACGTAGGAGTCTTTAATGACTCTCTTGTCTCTTGGCTTTTCACATTTGTTTTTTTTTTTTTTTTTGTTTCACATCAATCCCAATCACTCTAAAATCCTTTCTTAATTTTTGTGCCAAAGGAATTATATATATATATATATATTTATAAAATCAAAGTTGAGAGAAAATATAATTTAAATTCTAAATTGGATAATTAATTTTGCATCATGTATCTTATCTAAAATTTTAAATTTTTGTGCATGCATTAACACCTAACACGAAAGTTAGAAAACCACAATAATTAAGTTCATTCACCTAAGCAAAAACATTTAACTTGCACACTATAAAAATCCCTACCATCCCATTCATTATTCATATAAGCATAAACATACAACCTTCCAGAAACATTCAGCCACATGAATGAGGAGAATTAAGTTTTCGTTATATTCCATTTTTTCAGAAAATTGCATCCAGTCATGCCTTTATTGTTTCATCCCCATCAGTGTATATTCTGTAACATTTATCTTATATATATGCTTTTGAGTTCAAAAATTGTATTGAGTTACTTTTTATTTGTGGCATGAAGGACTCATGATCATTTCTTGAGAGAAGAGTTACTGGATTACGTAGAGTAAGGATACTAAACAAAAATGATGCCGAAAATTTCACAGACTATACATGGAGATACCAGGTTCATTTCTTATATCTATATTTGTATTTTCAATCTGTAATGCTTTATTTATCCACAAATTATATTTTCATATTATTCTTTCATATCAAGTGCTCACTCAAAGATTGTCATAACCCATTTTTCATCTACAAAGTTTATAACTAATGAGATTATGATCTCGAACTAGCTAATTCCATGCAATAATTTCATGGAGGTTGGGCTGTTAGGATAGAAATTAAATATTCACACAGAACAAGGTTCAAGTAATATTCAATGGAGAAGGTTTGGAAACTCTAATCATCAAAGACTTACATGGTACAAGGTATAAATTTTGCTAATGCTTTGTCATGCTAATTATTCTTGCCTGAACTATTTCTGTATACTTAATCACACTAACCTTATCTTCATGGATTGTCTTTATAGACTCAATTTGATGCACCCAAGGGAAATGACCCTGTTGCATTAAACCTTGGTTCTATGGGAAAATGGGAAGCTTGGGTTAATGGACAAAGTATTGGGCAATATTGGGTCTCATTTCTTACCCCAGAAGGGAGTCCTTCACAAACATGGTATGCCTTAGAACTTATGTTTGGTACTTTTGTTTGAATACTTAAAATAACAATACAAGCGATTAATTAGTAACAATACAGAGACAACTATTGTCACTAAGCAATAAAATGCAATTTTTCATTTGTACTTAATAGTAAAAAGGAAGCCATTAGTTCTATGCTAAAAAAATTAAAATTTGGTCTTCCACCTTTACTCTTATTTCAAACCCATTCTTATACAGTAAAATATTTCTTCATACTTTCAGTCGTCAAAGTGACCTTGGCTTCATGAATTTCATTTACTATATATGTCAACATTTTTTTTGCATCATGTATCTTATTTAAAATTTTAAATTTTTGTGCATGCATGCATTAACACCTAACACGGAAGTTAGAAAACCACAATAATCAAGTTCATTCACCTAAGCAAAAACATTTAACTTGCACACTATAAAAATCCCTACCATCTCATTCATTGTTCATATAAGCATAAACTTACAACCTTCCAGAAACATTCAACCACATTTTCCACAAAAAAAAAAAAAACATTCCTACGCCTTCACCACTTAAAAGTTAAAACTAACACAAACTTTCACTCTCGCATAGATCTTCACATTTAGCTTTCGTCTATTTCTCAAATGCATAATCTTTTCTCTGAGTTTTTAAAGGCATTGAAGGTAGTTTCTCTCTAACTCCGTTACTTTCATATTCTTATGTTTTCCCCAATTTGGGCTGCAATTTGTGCAATCGTTTTTTTTTTTTTAGTGGTATGATAAAGATCAAAAAAGCAGAGTCTCCGTTAACAAAACAAATCACACACTCCTAAGAAAAGGTGAGTAAACGTTTTCCTTTCTTTTTGTGAAAATTTTGTTTTTGAATTATATATAAATAATAATTAAAAAAACATTATGAAGCAAGCAATTATCACTTAGAAAATAAGCAAGCAAAAAAAGAAAAAAAAAGTGCTTCACAATATCAAAAATTAAGAATTAATAAATTTTTTAAAAAAAACAATATGGACAATTTACATTTTCTACCTAATAATATTCTTACAAGATTTTTTAAAGAGTTAACAAAAAATAAGAATAACTATATATCAATAGTATTTAAATTATATATATAAGAATTATACTATGCACCTCAATGTGTATTTTTTAAGTATATCCATGCATATGCATGGGGTTATAGGCTAGAACCATAAAATTTGAATCATCTGCATTTTCTAATAAAGTTTGTTAAATCATAAATTAGAACCATCATTTGTAACTTAAAATCTCCGAATTTATACATCTAATCTACCAAACAATACCTACTAAATAATAAAGCACAATCTTTCTTGTCCAAAGCATATTTTATGTCACTGTGATGACATTGAACCATACTCATGTGGAACCACACAATAATAATAAAAAAAATAAAAGGAAACCATCCACTGATCACACATCACATACCTCCCAGAAATCAATTATACAAATTCTATCAAACTATACTCATCTAAGCTAGAAGATAGACAATACAAACAGCATTTCATATACGCCTAACGTACAATCCACCTATACACACAAACCACTCTTATGCCAATTATTTATAACCAATTACAAGTAAAGCCCCAGTTGACAAGCCATATCATATAAGGTTTGTTGGTCTGCTCGACTGAAATTGTAAAAAAATTACATAATGCTAAGCTTTGTTAATAAAATTTCCTGGTTAATAATATGAATTTAGACTTAACTAAGCTTTCTAAACATGAATAAACTCATGATTAATAAAAAAAAAAAAACCAATAGTAACACTTAACTAATAAAATGCAATTTTTTTTTTCATTGTCTTATTTAATTATATCCATTCCCGTGTGGCCACACGGGTTATATAGTAGTTTCAATAATGAAGGAAGAAGAAAAATAAAGCGAGAAATTGTTACAATGAGGGAGTATTACGCATATAGGATTCAACACCGAAGAAATGGAGGACAAACAATTCTCTGTGGTGGTCGACTCTTCCAACAATTCATAGTTGATGCATATATAGCTATTGAAGAAGAAAGACTAAGGTTTATACGCAAAAAACTGCCACAATTAAGAGCAGATTTTTACAAGAACGTGCGTGATGCTGTTGTTAGAGGTGATACAAGTTGTAAATCACTTGGTAAAAGAATAGTTCTCCCTACAACTTTTACAGGTGGACCAAGATATATGATACAAAACTATCAAGATGCCATGGCAGTATGTAGATGGGCAGGTAATCCTAATCTATTCATCACATTCACTACAATGAGCAGACAATTGATGATAATGGATATCCAATTTATAGAAGAAGAGATGATGGAAGATTTGTACAAAAAGGAGATGTCAATCTTGAAATGTTATTTACAGGTATGACATATGGAAGAGCTATGATTGCTCAACTTTTATATCATGTATAATCTATATATAAAATAATAGGTGAAGCAGAGAGAGTGTGAAATTGAATTCCAAATTAGAGCTCTAATTTTGTGCCATGTATCTAGAATTTGAAATTGAAGTTGAATTTTGTATCATGTGGCTAAATGTATGTGGGCTCATTCTCATTAAAACCACTTCTATGTATCGGGTCAAGTGGGTTACTGTGCTAATTAAGTTTTTTCTTGATTTTGTAGTCAAACGTAAAAACCAAAGAGATTAATATCGGTGATAAGAACTTGGTTTGAATACATTGCATAATTTCCAAAAAGATAGCAAAACCAGAATTTGCATCTTTGTTATAAATTGCTTACAAAGTTTGCATTTTTACATTTGCACTGAGTTTCGGATTAAAGTGCTTTCTTCTTGGTTCTGATACTGAGTTTTGTTTACTATTCACTTACAAAGTTTGCATCTTTACATTGTTATAAAGTGCTAATATGTGATTAGATGCACATTATGCCTAAAATTCACTATCCTTATATTTGGCTTTTTGTTCAGGTTGGGCACCTATAACAATGAAAAAAGCACTGCTATGGACCGATGGATGATACTTTTTGTAGGCTGCAAAGGAACTTAGTGATTAATGGAATCTCACGTGAATTGGAGAGGGTCTGGCTGTAGATGTCTGGATGGAAGATGTGAGTCACTATGTTTTTAAAATGTTCAGTGAAGGTAAAAATTATGAACAATGTAAATTTTCTGTAGAGAGATTTATTATTCTATACTTACGCAAGTTTGGTCGCCTTCTTGGAGTGGATCACTCCACCCTGTCTTTCTACTGGAATTTTTTATTTAGATTGTTACAATTTAATTCGAAATTTTATTTGAATTTTTCTATTATTGTTACTATCATATATTATCATTCCAATTGTTCGTTCCAATTTTACTATACACGTGTACAATCTAATTATTTTTAATTTTGCTATCATGTGTAGAAGCCAATGAGATGAAATTAATAACACATTAAACACTCATGCTTTGGGAATCGGTAGTACCAATCTAAATCCATTGGACCTGCTTCGTGATAATACAACTATGAAGGATGTATAAAAACACGCATAAACCCATCTCTCTATAAAAAGAGATTGGAGAGAATTTCTTTTATCAACCATGGAACTTCAGAGGTTTTTTTTTCACACAAATACCCATTATGTTACAAAATGACCCATCGTAAAACTACAAAATGAGTACAACTCTAAGGATTTTTTTTTTTTAATTTTAAATTTTTTAAGCTGTGAAAATTTCAATCACCAATAGAGATTGAAGATTCAAAAGCATGAATGGATTTTTTGGATAAACATTGTCACCAAGGTTCATCTTTCTGTGTAAAATATATATACTGCTAAGTTTTGTTAATGAAATTTTCTGGTTAATAATATGAATTTAGACTTAATTGAGCCTTTTAAACATGAATAAACTCATGATTAATAATATATCCATTCCTGTGCGGTAGCATGGGGCTACATACTAGTTTAATATAAAACAAAAAACTTTAGTTAAATATATATTCATTATATTTTTGAGATCATACGAATTTATGATTGCATTTCTTAACTATTACATTGAGGTTGCCACTTAAATATGCTTTAAATAATTTTTTTTTAAAATTATTGAATTTAAGGTCTTTCATTTAAATATGCAATTGAGTTTTAATTATGCAAACTCCCCTTATATTTTTCAAGCATCTCCTTTTTTATTAGTTGCATAGTTATCTACCATATTCCATTCAATTAATTTTGGACTTATATATGATTTTTTTAGTAAAATTTTAATCTTATACAATATGCATTCATTTGGATATACACCACTGTTAGTTTCTTTAAAAACATTCTTCCCTCTCCCTTTGTGTGTATGTTAAAATACAAAGTATTCTAAAAAAGAAGAAGTAAAAGGTTACATCTAAAAAAAAAAAAAGAGAGTAAAATATTAGTTTATTTTTATTATCTATTTAATTTTAATTAATATAAAATTATTATTTTTTGTTTTCAATAATTTACACATGACTCTTGATTAAGCCATGCATCGCATGACTATATAATAAAAATTTTGTTAGATTTTTAAAAATATATATAATTTTTTTTTTTGTTCTCATCTTCTTCTCTTATAATTTCTAAGTTGATAAAAATTTCAATTTGAATACAATCCAAATTCTTCATCTAATCCTTTTATTATTAATTTATCTATAATTTCTAGAAATTTAGATCTAAGTGATTTATTTTATTAGCAATAGGAGATGTACTTCATTTATGATTTATGAGTTCTAGCATTCCAGGGGATTAGAATTTTGGTTTCACACTAATTGTTCATATCAACATTAATTTAAAAAAAAAAAAAATCATAGTACACGTATACAACTACTAATATCAACCTTTAATTCTATTTTTTTATTTTTTTAAATCACCTCATGGATAGACACAAAATTATAATTGTTCTTATTGATTTTTTCTATATATCTCTATCAATTTTTAGATAAATACAAAAACTTAGTTGTTGTTATCTTTTGTTTAAGTTACATATGATTCTTAATTAAACCGTGCATCACACGGGCATAATATTAGTTATAAAAAATAAAATAAAATAAAATAAAATAATAAATGTTTAAAGAATTCTAATCACTGCAAAATTTCACCTTGGAAAAATTCATACCTTTTTTTTTTTTTTTTTTTTTTTAAAAAAAAAAAAAAATCTGAGAAGAAGAAAAATTCTTACCTTAAGTCCAAAAAGATGTAGGAAACATTGGTTCTTTAAAGAATTTTTTAAAAATTTAATAATTATAATGGGGTGAGAGAATTGAACCTAGACATCTTCAAGTGCTAGTGGAGCTACAATGCCACTTCCACTTGACATCAAACGGTTTGGTAATTCAATTTAGAGTTTATCAACTTAGTTATGTTTTCTTATATTTAGAAGCTTGATTTTTTTTATTTTTTTATTTTATTACTATGAAGTAGTAATTGGCTAAAAAAAAAAAAAACCTAAGAAGTAATTATAAGTAATAATCTCTTGGCTTAACAAATGCCACTTGACATCAAACGGTTTGGTCATTCAATTTAGGGTTTATCAACCTAGGTCTGTTTGCTTAAATGTAGAACTGGATTTAAATAAATAAAAAGTAGCTCATTTATCACTTTCTAAAATCTCACATTTCGTATGGGTTACCTCAATATTTTTTCAGGATAAAGATATAACTAATCTGGTAGTATAAGTTCCTATAATTAGAATTTGGTAGCAATTTTTTCTGGATAGGTTGGTAGCAAAAGTTTTGAGTTTACTATAATTTAAAAAAAAAAAAAAAAAAAGCCTCACTGTTTTTTAGGTATGGTTGTACATATCCAACTTTTTTTTTTAATAACCAAATAGCATATTTGTTTTTAAATTTTTTTTGTGGAGGAAAAGGGGGAGGTGGGTTAAATGTATGACGCGGATAGTTATTCCATCCATCAAACATATGTATTGTTATTTTCACAAATAAGTTTCCCCTACTATATACCGAGATAGATATCAGAAAATGATGTATATATTTGGTAAGTTAACTGTAATAAAATTTATAATATCTTAAAATTTTTTTATAAATTTAAATTTAAGATGAGTAGGTGCAGCTAACATTCTTTGCCTTTTATTGGATTGCATCTTCTCATGCAACTCTCTCTCTCTCTCTCTCTCTCTCTAAGATTGTGTTTGAGAACATATTATAAAGCCAGTTTATTCTACTATTTAGCTTATTTTTGCTATTATATATGAATCTTACTGATTTTTTGGTACTATTTGTGGGTATTACTGTATTATTTCAGCTAACTTTTACTTTTATTTACAATACTTTCAGTAAAATATTTTTAATTTCAACTAAATAAGATGTTCCAAACGGACCCTAATTTTCCTTGGTGGAATAATAATATAAATGATAGCAATTGAACTCATAATATGATTCTATAATGAATGTGCTAATTATGTAACTAATATACCCATGGACGCCATGGTTATATATTAAGTGTCCACGTTACTTCATTATTATTATTATTATTTTAATTTTGAGAAAAAACTTACTTTCTCGATTAAAAACACAATTATATTGTTCATTCAAATCATCGAGGCAATAATAAAAGTCTAAAATTTTGGCAGAAGATCAAGAGAACATACCTCCCTGGCTCAAATTGGTAGATCTAATTAAAAGTTAAAACACAAATATAGGTAAGATAATGATAATAAGTAATTTTTTTTTTGATAAGCTGATAATAAGTAATTAATTACTAACTAGTAGTAAAAAGCCAAAATTTGAGATCTGGTGCGATACTTATCCGTGAAATAACTCTCAATGACTAAAATTAAGAGTTGAAAAAAAAACAACTTTCAAAATTGACTATTGAATAAAAAAAAAACAACGCGTGCCATTTTGTTCTGATCTACCTAAAAATTAATTAAGCTTTTTAGAATTCTTTCAAAGATATAACAAAATATTACAATATTTTCAAGTGTCAATTAATTAATCATTTTAAAGTTTTTTCAAAGATATAACAAAATATACAAAGTTTCTTTTTCAACTTTCAAAATTGACCATTGAATAAAAAAAAACAACGCGTGCCATTTTGTTCTGATCTACCTAAAAATTAATTAAGCTTTTTAGAATCCTTTCAAAGATATAACAAAATATTACAATATTTCCAAGTGTCAATTAATTAATCATTTTAAAGTTTTTTCAAAGATATAACAAAATATACAAAGTTTCTCATATTTTTGGGGGGACCTAACATGCATGGGTCAAAAAGGTCGTGCAAAGCAAAAGCGATTCATTGGTTGGGGTGCTCAGAACAGAGCAGCACAGCACAGCACATCCGCTTCATAGATAGCAACGACGTGCGCTACTTCAAATCCTATCACTCTTATCTCTCTCTTTCTCTTTCTCTGTTTTTAGTGTGTATAATGTAGTGCCACCACTTCTTCCAAATCTTGTATTAACAAATAAAATATATAGAAATTGAAAGAGGGGCCCAAGGCCCAGATTCCCCTTAGACAGTCTGTCTCGGGGTGGGTTGTTCCTACCTTCCTTATATTATGCCTCTTCCTCACTGAAACTCTCTCTCTCTCACTATCTCTTTCTTTCTCTTAATATTTGAGTATTATTATTATATGTAGTTGTAGCTTTGTTCTTAATAAAGATCAAGTTTTTGGTCCAAAAGTCTTCAATGGCTTCGATCGTCGAATCTGGGTGGCAGGTACTCCCTTTTATATACCCTTTTCTTTTGACAACTTTTACTCACTGTTTTTTCACTTCATCTTGAGTCTGGTGTTTCATAATTGTTAGTTCTTGCCCTAGATTTAGTTTCTTTGTTGACCATTGTTGGTTCTGGACCTTGTATGTGCATGTACCAATGTATGTGTGTGAATAGCAATGCAGGTTAGAAGACATCAAATGGGTTTATCTTGGTTTCTTGTTTTTGTTAGCGTTGTGCGTGATATAAGGGATTTGATTTTTGGCAGTGCTTTTCAAATTGCATTTGGGTTTATGGGATTTTGTTTTTTTTTTTTTTTTTTTGGTTTCTTAAACTTTTAATTTTTCCTTTTAGTATCTGTTGAGGATAGTGACACTCAAGAGTGCTGTTTATTTGCTAGTGTGAGATTAAATGGTAGAATGATTAGATTGGATGTGAAGCAATGTTTTCTTGGATTTTTGTATATTCTATTAGGAACTGTACCTAAAGGTATTTGGTAATGTATATTTGGATGGAGAATCTAGAATCAACAACTCGAATCATCAAGGTGATGGTCCCACGGTTGAGATGCTCTAGTCAAGCTCTGAATTGTCTTTATAGATCTCTTTGACCCCAAATTTTGAAATTGAAATCTGTGTTGTTCCGAAATGTTTTTCAGGATTGGGTTTTTAGGAGGTTGAGCTCTAGTGGGGATTTGAAGTTCCAAGTTTGTGATACAATACTCTATAGATTTTAGCTGAATTCTTGCCACCCTTCCCCTATCCTGTCCCTCCTATTTTCCTCCGATGTGAATATACCCTTGGGCCAAGAAATTATTTCTAGTGAGTGGAAACTATTATTCCCTTGGGCTAAAAAGTTATTTTGTAGAAAAATGCTTAAAAAGCGGTCAAGATGTTGGAAGTGTTGGCCATTTTCATGATGAGCATTGCACTCTTTTTCTTAACATGCCAAGCACGTTCTTTTCATTTCTCAGGCCTACAAGGACTTGGGTCTTCTGATAGAAACAAGACTGTTAGTTGCTTAGGTGCCACTGTAGATTATTGGCTGTAAGGATGATGAAACTATTCTTTGTACCACGCCCCTTCCCCCCCACTTTTTTTTGAAGTTTTTTCTTTTGGTTATTTCATTAATAGGAAGACAGTTTTCGGCCTAACCATTTCCTCATCTGTATGAACACCCAGGTTTTTCTTTTTCTTTTTTTTCCCCTTGGAAATAGGGCAGTAGGAATGTTACTTGAAAATGTTTCTGATTTGACATTTATGATTCTTGAAATGATAATTGTAAGAATTTCCTTGGTTGTTATGAAATATTTGTTTAACTATGTAGAACTCTCTTTTTGATGATGCAGTATCTGATCACACATTTCAGTGACTTTCAACTGGCATGTCTTGGAAGTTTCTTTCTCCATGAAAGTGTGTTTTTCTTATCTGGACTTCCTTTTATATTTCTTGAGAGGGCAGGCTGGCTGAACAAATACAAAATTCAGGTTTAACTCTTTTACTTTGTCATTACTCATGAAGTAGTTTTGTAATTTCTTACTTTTTCAAGCTGAACTACAACAAAAACAAAGCCTTAGTCCCATATCCATGGATCCTTGACAGCTTAGTAGAGTGATTGCCATCAATCTACTGCAACCCTCCTCCTTTTCCTGGGCTTGGGACTGACAATGAACTAAATATATGACACTAAGCACAAACACAGTCATAGTTTGTTTTTTCTTTTCAAGATGAATTGGGGATCATTTTTCCCTTTTATCAAAGCTTTAGATTAGCCAGTGATATATGGGATTAGAACATTATAAAATTCAGTCAACAATGAACGTGTTTACTAGATAGGGGCAGTGTTCATTTGGACAATAAAATGGAGTTGGCGTTTTCCTTGTTCTGTGGAAATAGCTTTGCAATACTATTCTTCTTCTGATCAAATTCATGCTCTAACCATGGTCAGAATTTTAATCGTAGTTTTCAAAATACAAAAATTTCTTATGTGTGTGTGTGGATGGAATTTGTAACAGTTTGCCCATAGAGTTTGATAGTTCCTCACCCATTTTTATCTATATAGATAGAATTTTGTAACATGTTCAAATGTTTTATAAGTTAAGGATTCTTGTACAAGACAAAGTCAAATATATGAAATTGTGTTAGTATGTGTGTGAAGGGAATTTTATAACAGTTTAAGATCAGGTGGTGATGCAGACAATAAAGAGTTTGAGGGAAAACAAGATTAAATACCAAAAGTTTCAAGAATTGTGGTCTAGGTTTCAATGTGCAGTTTCTTGACACCTTGGGTGATTTAGGTTATTATTGAGTTTTAGTATTAAGTTTCTTTAGGTTAAGTTTCTGGTTCAATTTTATTTATTTTTTACTACAAGAGTGGTAGTTTGTAAATTTTCAGATTTGTGGAATATGCTGTAGTGTGCTGTTCTAGAGACCCATGTCTTCCTTTATGTTTTGAGTCCTTTTCCTTTTTGGTTTAAAAGTTCATAATTACTTTTCGTTATGGTTAGGAGTCCTAGACTTTCTAGGAAGTGATTATTTCAAATCCAAGTGCTTTGAGGAGTAGTCTTGGTAATAGCCTACAAAAGAATCTTTATGTATTCAATTAAAGATAGATATAGAGAGATTGATTTTAATTAAATTCTAGTGGCTTATTTCAAGCTTTGAGGGTGGGTGCGTTTGCCTTCTCCTTCCTATGTGTAATTGCCTAGTTTTTATATTTCTTTGTTTCTCATTCCATTTGCCATTTAACCACAAAGAACCATCAAACTCATTCAAGATCTAATTTTTTTTATCGCTCAACCTACCCGAACCCTTAAACATCAAAGCCTATTCAAGAACTCTTTAATGTCTCATCAAGAACCGTAATTTAGTACTGAACTCCTAAAAAGATCCTACATCACAATCGGCATCAGAGCCCAGCAAGGCTTTTGTCCTGCGTCAGGTAGTTCTGCATTGATTTTGATAGGGCCTCACCCATTTTTACCTATGTTGATGGAATTCTGAAACAGTTTAAGATATTCTACAAGTTAAGGACTCTTATACAAGTTATAACAAAGTTAGAATATGATTAAATGCTTTTTTTTCCCCTGCAAAAAGATGAATGTTCCTTTCTTGCTCGTGTTTGAACTGCTATCTTCAATTCAAATGCAAGTTCAAAAATAACCATTTTACTCTATTAATTCAAACCCAATTGGAAAATATTGATCATTATGGTTTATAGATTTACTAGTAGGCTAATATGTGTAAATGGGTGAGGCCCCATTAAGATTGATAGGAGGCCATCCCATCATAGTTTATTCCTTTATAGGCACACACACAAAGCTATATACAAGAATTATTTTAGTATAACTTATTAAAAAATAATGCTGTGTAACAAATAGCACACAACTGCACAATACTAAGCCTTTTTTTCCCCCAAGTTGTCCTCTGACATTTTATAGTCAAAAACTTTCCATTTGCAATTTCTTCTTCCACTAATTTGGTACATGGTATAGATATGTTCATCCTTCTTAGTTGTAGTCAATACAATATCTTTATTTCTCTCTCCTTCCTATTTTATCAACTAGTGACATTACTTATTTATGTTTTCATACAGACCAAAAATAACAGCCCGGCAGCTCAGGAGAAATGTATTACTCGCCTACTGCTTTATCATTTTGGTGTCAATCTTCCAGTTATGCTTCTATCATATCCCGTCTTCAAATTCATGGGCATGCGTAGTAGTCTTCCATTGCCGTCCTGGTATTTTCAGGTCCTTTATATACTAAAGCTTTTTTTGTTAGATATATACAATGCTATTATAATTATATAGATGCCTTCCATCAACTTATGCTGTACCTGTGCAATTTCCATTTCATATAAAGCATACTAAGCAAGATCCTGATTTTGATTCTGCAGGAATATAGTTTTTGTGCAGGTTATGTTCTACTTCGTCCTTGAGGATTTTATATTCTATTGGGGACATCGGGTTCTGCATACAAAATGGTTATACAAACATGTCCACAGTGTCCATCATGAGTAAGTGAAAGCTATGAGTGCTTTATCAGGTATTTGGTTGTGAAATACTCTTTTTCACTAGCTGCTTTTGGTTGCTCTTATGGGCTTGTTAACATGTCCAGATATGCTACGCCCTTTGGTCTGACTTCTGAATATGCTCATCCTGCTGAAATACTTTTCCTTGGTTTTGCTACCATTGTTGGTCCTGCAATCACTGGACCCCATCTGATTACTCTCTGGTTATGGATGGTACTAAGAGTCTTGGAGACAGTTGAGGCACATTGTGGTTACCATTTTCCATGGAGCCTCTCAAACTTCATTCCTTTGTATGGGGGGTAAGTGTCTAGTTTTTCCTCTTGTGGGTTCACTTTGCATTGTGTGTGGTTTAATTTCCATGATTTACATGTTGTTCTGAAGTGTTTGTTTGATGATTTTCCAGTGCTGATTTTCACGACTATCATCACCGTTTGCTCTATACCAAGTCTGGCAACTACTCGTCAACTTTTACTTACATGGACTGGCAAGTATTTTTGCACATGCTGGTGAAAGCATCAGCATGTTTCTATTTTTTTGGTTGGACTCTATACTGTCTTATTATCACTGAGCCAAGCTTGTGAAACATAAATGGATCTATGTTGAATTCTTTTATTTTCTTTTCATTTTGTTGATTTTAAATTCAACCTCTACTGTCTTCAGTCAATTCTTTAATATGTAATCAGTCAAAAAGAAAGAACGGAAAAAAAGAAAGAATGTGGAAGATAATAATAATAATAATCTCAAACCAATCCTCAACCAGTTCACTTATAGTGTTAGTTTCTCTAAATATTTTGCAAATATGAGAATTTTCTGACATTGAGTTTTAGTCTGATTTGCTCTTACTTGTAATTCAAACTTTTTCCAATTGAAGGTGTCTAGAGTATCACCAGTTCTAACCAGCCTCCTGGTTAACATTTACATGCTAATCGTCATGTATGGGTCTTAGATATAGCCAAGCCTTCACTGGAGGCATAAGATGGATTGAAGCTTATCCAAACATATTGTGTACATGCACAGGTGCTCACACAGAGAGAAGTGAAAACACATAGAAGTCTTAAGCTCTGTCTAGATACTAATTACTAGCCTTCTTAGTTTTTAATATTGTATTGAGGCCATCTTAGTTTTTATGATGAACATTTGGTATTGTTATCATTTTAGGTATGGCTGTGAGAACAATGGACTTTAGATTCTTAATGAGCCCTTGTATCTTTGGTAAAGAATGCGTTAATGTTTTATGTGCGTTGTTGCCAGAATCTGATGCTTATGATTTTCAAGTGCTCATGCTCCAAATGTTTCTTCTTAATGTCCTTTTGACATCTAACACAATTCCAATTTTCTAGTTCTTTTTTTCTTTGTAATCCAATTGGGTTCTAAGCTACTAGAATTGTAACATGCCTTTTCTTTTGGGTTTTGGTGCTTTAATTCTTTTCTTGCATGATAATAAGCTTGTAACACCTGGAGCTTAGTATGAAAGTATACTGACCTTGTGATGACTATTCTGTATGTTTTTTTCAGGATATTTGGAACTGATAAAGGTTACAGAAAGTTGAAAGCACTGCAACATGTTGGAGACGGAGATGGAAGCAAGCAAATGTAGCGAGAGTAAATTTCTTTTCTAAATAGCTGGACATCAAAAAAATTTCTTCCTGATTTAACATGTTGGAGGTCCCGTCCTCTCCTTGCCTTATCTTGTGTTCAACCGCCTTTTTGTGTTTGGTAGCTGTTCTCATGTACAGCTTGTGGTTATGTGGAATCAGTGGAAAGCTTTCTTAGGACATGGGTCCTGCTGTTGCTTACATGAATGATGTAGCTGTTCCTTTATTCTTTCTCCTTTTTCTATGTTTGATGCTAATTCCTTATAGATTACTACTGAAGTCACCCAGTTAATAATTTGATTTTGGATCATGGAATCTTGATTGCGAGTACCTTGGGCTTCTTAACGGTGAATGCTCATTTCTTTTATATTTGTTTCAGGTAGTTAGGTTAAATGGCAAAGGTTTTAATATATAATGTAACATTCCCTATTTTATTTACATCTTTAGGATGTACCATATGGAATCCTAATGAGATCTATTTGTAAATTATTAAAATGTTATGTCTCAGGTAGTTAAGATTGATCTTAAAAACTTCCATGAATTCTCCTTTGTCACATTTCACCAATTGTAGAATTTTTTTATAAAAAAATTATAAATACTTAATGATTTCTAATTCCTTTAAAGATTTACAATGATGACAACAAAGGCAGTTATTTCATGGAATTTTATAAATATGCTTCCAGATATTTGTGGGACTTGGATATGAAGGAAAGTTTTATTTGCTCGGATCTTGTTCTTTAACCTCTCGTGGGTCCATTCTTTTCCCATGTTAGATTAGACGTGTACATATTCTACAGAATTGTGCAGATTGAACAACTTGATTGTGGAATGTCAATTATTTTTCTTATATTTGATAACCTAAACTGGCACATTGTGTAAACTAACGTATTTTAGTCAGAACAAAATAGAAAAGAGAAGCCTAACGAAGGTTGGATAAAAGAAAAGAATAACTTCCTCATTTGCATTAAAGAAAACTTCAATTGGATGTCAAATTCATACTAAACCAAATGCTTTTCACTGAAGTGGCATAAGGTTGGTTCATAGTTCATAGAAGCTTTAATCATGAGATCATGGGCATTAAATGTTATATATTTAAAGATATATTCAATGCCATGTTTTTTAAAATTTTAAAAATTTTAATGATGTAATATCCTATACAGTACTAAAGAATAAAATCATAATCTTGAAATTTGACTCTATTGATTTTAAATGAAATGAAGAGTATCCAGTACAGTCCTGTGCTTTAAATGAAATGATGGGATGGTAGGAAGCCAAAACAGTTCTATGCTTTTAGCACTTGTCTCAACGTTTGGTTTAGTGGTTCTCAATGTCTAAAGAGATTTATGGGCAACTGAGTCTAAAACTCTTAACTAGCATCTTAGGGTCATCTCTCTCTCTCTCTCAAAGACTTAATAATTGCTACAAGTACCTTAGTGTGTGGGATGGAGGACTAGGTACAATTTAGAATGGTCAAGTGTTGGACCAAGTTTGGAGGCCTAATTCAAAACCACTAATGAGGTCAAAGAAAAAGCCAACAGAATTTGAGAATCCTGTAATGAGAGGTGATTTGACGTACATGGGTGTCGTTGTGTCTTTGTTTCTCACCAAACAAATTCCCTTAGATTGATAATAGAATATTATGGATCAATCATTCAAACTCGACTGCTCTTTGTTCTTTTCCCCCAATTATTAGCTATAAGGCATAGACTATAGACCACTCACGCTACCGTATCTTAGCGTTCACACTCCACAGCTATATTTCCTTCTCTTATACGTGTCCATTGTTTATTGTTACAGCCTTAAGCTTTTACTAATTTTTAGTACCATCTTTGAAGAAGAACCCTAAATTAAATTCACCATTAGAAAATTTTAGGAATCAAATTATTTTTTATTTTTTTATTTTATTTTTTAACATGGTCTATCAGAGTAGTTGTTGGTTTGGTATGATACTACTTATTTTTTTTATTTTTATTTTTTTGTAAAATGCTATTTTGGTCTCTAAACTTTAATCGTATCAAAATTTAATTTTTTTTTATTTCATTTTTAAATTTTGTGAAGAGTTCTTTTAGTAGTTTAGAGACAAGTAAGGATGAAAAATGAACAATTTTTAATAATATAGAGATGAAAAACAAACATTTGATAAAGTTTAAGAACAAAAAGTAAAACACTTTAAAAAGTTCAAGGACGAAAAATGAACTTTTAAAAATTCATGGATAAAAAACAAATAATTGATAAAATTTAAGAACCAGAATGACATTTTACCTTTATTGTTTTTAATGAAAAAATATATTTTGAAAACCAGAAAAGCTTAACAACAAGAAGATCCCAAGTTGGGGACTGAAGGGATTAGTGAGCAGTGACGACAATCAATTCTAGGAATACAATGGAAATGAAAAAAGAAAACTACAAAGACTAAATAATATAAAAAGAAAATTACAAAGACCAAATCATATAAAAAACGTAAGAATTAAGAACCTATATTACACATGAAAATTTGAAGGGACTAATTGGAAATTCAATAATTTTTTTACGAAGGAAACATATATTTTAACTTAATTATTGCTAATCTTGCATATGTTTTTCCCGTTCACCGATTTGACTTTTTATTTTTAGTCATAAGTTATTTTGATTTTTGAACTGATGGAAAACATAAAATATAACTATATAAGTAACAGCTAATTATTGATTTCTTTTTGAGATTTGTTAATGTCTGTGAAACTCTTCCTTAATACTTTTTTTTTTTGAAGGCCAATCCCTAATTTCCTCTGTCATGGAGTTGTAATAACTCATCAGGATTTTACTTTAGGAGACGGAAAATTTTAATTTTGATATAAAGATCTAACTTGCAGAATTTTTACCATTAAAATTGAATTGTAGATTTATTTATTATTTTTAATGTGGCATGCTAAATGAAACTTTGGACTTATCAATCTGGGTTCAAAATATGAGAGATTCAAGCCCACAATTCACTCTAACGCAAGATACTGAATCCTAAATAACCATACAGAGATACTTTTTATTTGATAACAGTTTATCTAGCTTTTTCATGGAATGTTCTTTTGGTAAAAGTGTGCTAAAATATAATTGTACTTTGAAAAAGTAAAAAATATGGAAATAAGTGAAGTTTAAAAAGCTGTACATCAAAGTTAAAAGTTAACGCTAAAAGTTAATGCCAAACGCTAAAAGTTAATGCTAAAAGCTGATGCCAAACACACTTTTAGTATCCATCCTTGCTAAGAACTGAAACTTCGAGTTACTGGATTGAATTCTTAGGAGAATTGCAAGTTGCAACCTTAAGCTTTATTCTCACTAGTGTATAATCCGTGCATATGCATGATAAAATTAAAAAAATTACAATTACACACATATATGCATTCAAATTATACTCTCTCTCTCTTTTATTTTTTTATTTTAATTTCTTTTGGATATACACATGAGTTTACTTTTTTTTTATTGAGTTTTTTTTAATGATTTATTTATATTAGACTCTTCATTTTTTGCACCTCATTAACTTACTTCGAACAAAATTAAAAAAAAAAGCTTAAATATAACATGTAGCGCAAAATTAAACAACAATTAGAATCCAATTTAGAATCCAATTTAGAACCTAATTGAATTCTCTCTCTCTCTCTCTCTCTCTCTCTCTCTCTCTCTCTCTCTCTCTCTCTCTCTCTCTATATATATATATATATATATACACACACACGTACCACTTTTAGGTAAATTGTTTGATAAACCAGCTTTTTTGTGCTAAATTTAAGGGATCTCATCAATTTGCATTAGGAAGTTAGAATGCTTTCTCATGATTTAAGGCAATTAGTCCGAGATATAAACAAATATATTAGATCAATCAAATGCTCTCCTTATGTTTGTGGCCAACATATGGGCTTAGAGCATTCCATTTGGTCTTCTAAATTGGAGTTTTTGCTATTATAGATGATGATACATGAAAAGAGAGAGAGAGAGAGAGGAAAAAAAAAAAAAGCATCCACTCATGCATTTTGCAAAAAAAAAAAAAAAAAAAAAAACTTGTAAATACATAAGTCCACTATTCATCCCATCTCCTTTTCCTCATATTAAAATACTCTAAAAATACCATCACACACCCGATCACTCTATAAATATAAGTTTTTGTAGGGTGTGGAGAGAGGTAAGAGCTGAAGTTTAAGTCTCTAAGTTTCACACACATATACATTTAGATTATTTTAAATTTGAATTCTATGATTCTATTGCAGACAAAAAAAAGAAAAAAAAAAAAGAAACTCTCTTTCTCTCTCTCTCTCCATAGGGGGTGGCCTTGTGGGTCAAGTCGTGAGGTTTGATAACAAAAATTGGCCAACACGAGTAGATTTGGGTGTGTGTGTTTTGGGTGGGGGGGGGGGGGGGGGGGGGTGGTGTTGCAACTGATAGTTGAGCTTGCTGTTGTCACAAGTAGTATGTTTGTTGATTTTTGTTTTTTTGGTCTTGTTTTTTTAACTTATGGATTGAGCTAGGGATGGTTGATGTGTCGTGTAGGGTCCGATTTTGGAGCCCAAGTCCAAATTGTATGGAATCTTGGCCTAATGAGCCCAATACAATGAATTTGTAAAGAATGAGTTGGAAACTTGGACTTTAGCGAATTAGACGATCAACCAACAGGTCTGGATGATAAAGAAAGAAAGATGTCATAGATTTACTAGGAAATGACGTCCTTGGATAAATCCGAGGAGACTCATTCTTCATATATCTTGTTTTCTTTTTCTTTGTTACCAGTCCTTCCTCCCTATTTTATACTATATTTTTCTCATTTCCACCGTCCATGTGTAGATCTAGATTGATAGTGCTGATACTTGTTCCATCAGTTCCCAAAGTCGTTGGGAGTGGTTGTAAATGCTGAAAAGCAAGGTTCAGTTAGTTGCAGAGCACTTAATGCAATGGTAGCTGCTTTCTCTAAGATATTTCCATGCCTCCCTTTGTCATTTTCTTTCTTAATACTTATCATCTTCTATGGAATGATCTGGAGTGTCACTCTCAATGGTAGACCGTCCCCTTTGTCCTCGGCCATGCCTGGCTGAGGAGGAGTCCTTCCTTGGGCTGGGCCCTTGGTCCAACATATACATTGGTATGGGCTCCCTGATTTGTCACCCCCACATTAGCCCCTCGGGATTCTTCTTTTCTTCTCCTTGGGAGGAAAGGAGGATTTTGATGTGATAAAAGCCCTTTTGCGCCCATTTTACACCATTTCTAATTGCAAGATATTTTTTAGTTTACCCAAGTCGCGTTCCTATCGTTTTGGTACATGAGGCGTGCCTTCATTAAGGTCTTTACGAAGGGACGTAGATCCAACAGTTAAAGACTTCTTTGGAAATTGAGCGGGATTTATTTCACTCGTAACTCTCTCTTTGAAACTCGGGTGAATTAATTTCCACTAGACTTCGCCTTCTATATAAGACACCTGTGGGGGAATCATTCTTCCTCATTCACAGATCCTTGAGTTCTGCAAGAACCACAAGTTCTTAGTCCTTTAGGCATTCCTAGGGACTCCACAAAGATGGTGATCAAAGTCTAAGGAATGAGGTGGCTAAGCATAAAGGTGAGGGCAAGGAAACCAAGCCCTCCTCAGAAATCAAGGATGCCGCTAAGATCCAGGATAACGCAGTTAAGGCAAGGGAAGTAGAGGCCAAAGACGTTCCTTCCTTTCAACCGAGCAAGAAAGAAATCCCTTCTCCTTCAGTCAAGACCTGACACAGGTGTAGATCACATTAGATTTTTGGTGCGACAAAGTTTGGGTCCCGCCCATTTCTCAGCCTTGATAGTAGAACATCTTGTAGCTAGGAGAAGAGGGGTCTATCAAGCGTTCCCACCTCTTCTTCTTTCTCATCGCCGGTACCATCCATATTGGCTCGATTGTTGCTAGAGCAAGATTGTGGATCTAGCGTCTTCGCTTTTTCTTCTTTCTCATCGCCGGTACCATCCATACCAGCTCGATTGCTGCTAGAACAAGATTGTGGATCTACCATTCCTACAAGTTTTTTTTTTTAAACAGGCTTGCCTAAGTCATTTTGTATATGATATAATTTTCCTTTATTTAATAATAATAAAAGAGCTGCACATTTACTTCATGAATCTTTCCTTTTCTGCAATAAATATTTCATGAATGGGTGTGTTGGTATTTTTCCCTCAAATGGGACTTTAGAATTGATGTTGTTGACGGTAATGAATAGTTGTCACCCTAATTTTATCAGAACTGACAGTGGCACTCGATTGCTAACTTTAAATAAGCTAACTATGTAGAAATAATTAGGAAAATAACTGTGTGCTCCATACTACAAACAGTGCAATCATCTAAATGTGGAATTTTAAGTAAGTGATCTGAGAGATCCATCATGTACTAAGGTTCTGTTCAACATTTATGATGATGTCATAGCATTAATTTCCCCTAAGCATCTTGGTTTGAGGACTCAGGCATGCGCTAGGTTCTGTTTAAGCACCTTTGAGGAGATGTCCTAGTGTTAATTTCCCTCAGGCATTTGGTCTGAGGACTCAAGTATGCGCTAGGTTCTGTTTAAGCACCTTTGAGGAGATGTCCTAGTGTTAATTTCCCCCAGGCATCTGGTCCAAGGACTCAGGCATGCGCTAGGTTCTGTTTAAGTGCCTTTAAGGAAATGTTTAGAACTAGCCCCACTTCAGATCACCTAGCCCCACTTTAGATCACCTTTGATTTGTAGTGCCATCAACATGTACCATTCTAGATAAAGGATCGCATGCAGCAAGGCCGTGTCAACTAATTTTCCACCTATGTGCTGTGCTTCTGTCATTTCAATTGGCGAAGGTTCAGTGATATCAGTCACCAGGTCCGTAAAAACTTGCCCCATGACGGGGGCACGAGATATATATTTGATATTAAAAACCCCCAATATAGTTCTGTATGGAGCAATCTTCTACATGGCATGTGCCACGGCCAAAATGGTCTCCTCCGCCAATGGTCGATATATCGCTGTATCACCTCGGTAGGTTAAGCGTTTAACTTACTTAGAACTAGGCTCCCCACAGATGGCGCCAATTGTAGGGTCCGATTTTGGAGCCCAAGTCCAAGTTGTATGAAATCTTGGCCCAATGAGCCTAATACAATGAATTTGTAGAGAATGGGTTGGAAACTTGGATCTTAGCGAATCAGACGATCAACCAACAGATCTGGATGATAAATAAAGAAAGATGACATAGATTTATTAGGAAGGGACATCCTCGGATAAAATCCGAGGAGACTCATTCTTCATATATCTTGTTTTCTTTTTCTTTGTTACCAGTCCTTTGTCCCTATTTTATACTATCTTTTTCTCATTTCCACCGTTCACGTGTAGATTTAGATTGATAGTGCTGATACTTGTCCCATCAGCCCCTTCCCAAAGTCGTTGGGAGTGGTTGTAAATGCTAAAAAGCAGGGTTCAGTTAGTTGCAAAGCACTTAATACAATGGTAGCAACTTTCTCTTAGATATTTCCATACCTCCCTTTGTCATTTTCTTTCTTAATACTTATCTTTTTCCATGGAATGATCCAAAGCGTCACTTTTAATGGCAGATCGTCCCCTTTGTCCTCGGCCTTGCCTGGTCGAGGAGGAGTCCTTCCTTGGATTGGGCCCCTGGTCCAATATATACATTGGTATAGACTCTCTGGTTTGTCACCCCCACATGTTGCCATTGGGTTGGTTGGATTTTTAATATGATGTGTTGTAAAATGAATGTAATTATGTAAAATAGATAAAATAATTTTTTATTAGTTCATTTTTGAGAATTTTTACAAGACCAGATGTTCTCATGGCTTTGAATTTTGCAAATGTCATTAATCCGTTTGACAAAAATCCCTTTTCATTTAATGGCCCATGGATGAGTTTAAAGTATGCATTCTTTTTCCCTCCTTACTGTACTCCTTCAAATTTCCCATGCATATGTGAGAAAACAAATTTGTATAAGTTGTTGCAAAATAATGTTTTGAATTTAAGAGTGTTAAAAACAATTCCCGAGTCCCCTTCAAAATCTGCTTGATAGGCACCGAGCTCCACGACAAAATGGACTGTCTCCTGGTTGCCATTGCTTCCAAAAATCCTATTAATGGTGGAAGAGAAATCTTCTTTGACAACGCTGCCATATCCTCCCTTCCATTTCGGATGACAGTAACAATGCCAGCTTCATTAGTCTTCAAACATAGTCCCGTCGTAGTTTGCCTTAAGCTTGTCGGGGTCTAGAGGTTTCCAGTTTCCACTTAACACTAGCAGTACGTAACTGCTTTCGAGAGTAAACTGATAGTTGACCCTAATCTGCAGTTCTGAGAGTAGGCTGATATAGTTGACCCAAAAATCTTCTGAGATGGTAAACTCGGTTCGTTGAGAAGAAACTTGTTTCTTTGAAAATTGAAACCAGATAAACCAAGCCAAAAATTTCCAGAGAACGAGGTCATTGTCCCACCAGTGTAACAAAGTCTCTCTATCTTCCTCTTCATTGAATAAATCCCATTTTTACATTTCGGCCAAACCATACAGTCCTGTTGGTAAGTCACCCACAATGGTATGGACCAATCTTCTGAGCTTCAAAAGGGAGGAAAAGCTGGTCGATCCTATTCGTATCCCACCATCCAGAGCCAGAATCAATTAAGTAGGAGACAATAGTAACATCAAGAATCTCAGCTCGTGGAGAGAGTTTTTGATGGTCTATCCCCCAGCAGCCAGTTATCTTCGTATATTCGAGCACTCTTGCCATCCCCAGTTCTCCACAGCATCCCAGTGGAAATGACAGCTCTAGATTTTAAAATGCTCTGCCACGCAAAAGAGCCCGTTTAAACTTTAGCCTCAAATACTGATCAATGAGGATTACCCAACTTGTAAACAATCATTTTTTATTTTGATTTGAAATTTTGTAAACAATCATTATTACACATTAAAAGAGAGCAATAAAAATGATAGCGCATCCAAATCGAAGAGATATCATTAGCATGAATTATTATTCTGATATCAACCATACGATCTCTTCCATGTGACCAACAGCATCATAACCTCAAAAAAGAGAGTCCATTAACCTTACAAGGCTATCATATTTACTTCATATACTTCTTAATGATGTATCTGATTTGGGTTTCAGCCCAGTTTAATGAAAGCTTATCAGCATTCTTATAAAAAAAAAGAAAAAACTACAATTACACCATTGGCCTTTTTTAATTGAATGAAATCTCTTGATAAAAGATATATCGTTCGAAAACCAAATACAAAAAAAGTTGAGCTCAGCAGTTACAAACAAATAGTGGTTTCACTATTTCAAATTTGATTCTCTTCTTACCAATCACCCAAAAAAGCCCAACCCTACAAACCCAACCCATAAATTTAATTTTTTTTTCTTAAAAAAAAAAGAAAAAGAACAATGGATGGCTAATGGTTACGTGTCCCTTCTTAGGTTTACCACGACCACGCTCACGTTGTCAGTACTGTGCCTAGCCAAGGCCAACTTCGTCAGCAACATCGCCGCGTCCGAACACGCCTTGTCGGAAGTTTCGGAAACAGCCACCTCAGCACCCGGCGGAGAACACGGAGGCGAGTGTGCTTTCCCTCTTAAGCACATACGCGCCACCCCACACGCCGTCTCGTTTGAAACCACGTCCCATAGCCCATCACTCGCCAGAATCAGACAGTCATCCTCCGCCGTCCGATCCGTGATCGTCACCTCTGGCTCACAGCTCACATAAGGCTTCAGATAATTATCACCTGCCCAAAATATCAAAACTCAATTGAGAAAATTTACCATTGAATTTGAACACGCAGACTGTGTTAGTTTTCAGTGTTTAATAATTACCAATAGCTCTAGACATGGCGAGAACTCCGAGGACACGTGGGCCGTCCCAGTAGATAACCCGACCACCTGCGGCTTGGATCCGATTCAACTCGTCCGGACGATCCGGCTGTTACCACAGCATCTCAAATGTCACTGAAAAGAACAATTTTCAAATAAAGAAATTTGACATTTTTTTTTTTTTTTGCAACAATCACAACCCTCGGATCAGACGATCCGACGGTCCATGCTTCCTATTGTTGTTGCAATTATATGTACTCTTTTTTAAGTACTAACCTTGTGATCGGAGGAAAGAGGTACAGTCTTGCCGTTTCGGCAAAGCACAGCTCTTGAATCGCCACAATTGGCAACGATGATCTTATTGGGTGTCACAATTGCAACCACCGCAGTAGATCCAACCGCATCACACTCTGGAGATTGAAGCTCACACCTACACTTTGCACCCAAAACGGTCTCGTTCCATGCATTCACTTCCTTGTCCATGCGATAAAAGCTTCGCTCCATCACTCCCTTCCATTCTTCCTCTTGCGTCTCCAACAACAACAACTCTTCCTTCACCAGCTCATGTAACTTTTCTCTACACTTCGTTGCCACCTGAAAATAAAAAACAAGGCAAATTTTAAATCAAAGTTGCTATTTTGAATGGTTTGAATGACAAAGCGAGAAGAGAAAAAAAAACACATACGTGAGAGCAACCATGGCCGTCGTAAACGCCGAAGTAATGCAATTTCGTTGTGGAATTGTGGTCATGGCTAGAGAACGAAGGGTGGATAGCTACAGCGTCTTCCATGTCTCTCCGTCTTCCACACACAGATGCAACACCGAATTTCGGGTACTCACTCGAAACCGAAGTCGAAGCACAACCATCATTCGAACTCGAGATCTCTTTGATCTCGAGCCTCTCGTTTTCTACTACCACCACTTCTTTCTTCTCATCGTCCGTACTAGAAAACGGCGCCGTATAATAGCCTTCCAGCTTCTGACGCTTTTGCTCAGTACTAGAACTCTCTGGCTCCGGTGTGGCCACGCCGGTTACGAATTTGAACCGTCTGATCTCCATTCTCCTCCGCCTCGCCGCTCGGGAGCTCTGCTCACACGCCGTTGATGTCTCGCTTTTGTTCACCAATCCACAGCAGATCCCCGCCATTTTGAAAAACCACCCAGTTTCATAACCAAAACCCAAAAAATAAATAATCTCAGGCCATTTAAGCTTTTGATTTTTCTCTTCAAATGATTGAAATCCAAGAGAATGCTCGCGCGCTAAGAAAAAAAGCTTTGAAAGGACTTTCAGTCTAAAATAAATGGCCTTCTTTTTACGTAGAGAGAGAGGCTTTTTTTTCTTTTTTATTTTGGGTTATGACCGTAGTGGTTCTCGGCCTAAAAGAACAGATCTCCACCGTTGATCTTCGCGGTATTCCTCTTTTCTACTACGTTAAAATCAACCACGTGTATCTGCAATTTCATGTAAAGAGGTACGTGGTCCAATTGGATTTAAACACCATTGAGTACATGAACTTTCTTTCCTTACACGCATGTGGTCCTACGCTACTCGTACTAGGCGTGGGTTTTCTCTGTTTTTTAAAAATAAAAAATTTTCACTTTTCATGATTTTAGAGTTGTTGACACGTGGGATACTAGACTCGGCCACGATTGTTGTTTAATTTATTTATATATTTATTTTTTAAATTCCAACTTTATTCCTCTCAGCTTTTGTGGTCCAATCAAATGCCTGTACGTATCAGTTTCCGATTTGGACAGGTGGGGCCCATGTGTCCCAATCGTTGACGTCTAATGGGAATATCTATAGGCGATTTTCCTAATCTTTTGACACGTGTCTTAATCTAAGACCTATTTCATTGACCCCATTTTAAAATTGGTCTAAAAAGTCTAAAATAACCCCTACCGTACACGTCAGTAATAATAAAGCTTTTGATTCAGGTAGGCAGGAACAAAATCAATAAACTAGATTTCTTTTACACGTGGTGTGAGGGCATTGGGCAACGTGTGCAGTGACAGATAGGGCAGTACGTCTTATGGGGGCCCATGCAATGGAAGAAAACACTCAAGCCTTAGAATAGGCTCCACGTGGAAAATCTGGCTGGCGAGCAATTGTACTGTTTCTGTTGCATGAAATTGACAGGAGGCAAAGTCAGTGCCACCCGCCACGTGACCAGGCAACAAGGTCCATTCACGGCTCTAACTAGGGTTACTTTTTATGGTAATGGTACTAGAAAGGTCAGGTTAGGTTAAAAATTAATTCTTTTTCGCTTTTGAAATGGGAAATTGAAACCCTACCAAACTTCAACCGTACTCAACATGTGCTGCTGGCTTAAGTTGTGTGGGGATGTTTGACACGTGTGGAAGAGGGGTTGTGATGTGAGATACGTGTTGGGGAGAGGTGGACACGTTAAGCGTTGAAGTGACTCGTGTCTGGTTGGATCTATCTAGGGTTGTAAAAATTGGATGGCGTTGATCGGGTAAGAAAGAAGAGGAGGGTACGTGGTGAGCGATGATGTGGTGGGGCTTTGGGGGTTATAGCATAATATAGGAGTGGTGCATGTTGGGCAGGTTGCATTCGAGGGAGGTTGCATGCGTGCTTGGTTTTTAGAGCTGTGGGTTTGTAAACAATTGGCGCTGTGTGTGTTTGTATGTGTGACAAACATGCATGCAATGAAGCAAGTAAAGCTTTGACACAGCGACTTAATTTTATAGTGTTTTCAAGCTCTATGTGGCAGCCTAAAATGGGGATCTTGTACACATTTTTTTTATATTTTTCCTCTTTCTTTTCTTTGAACTCATGCGGGCAGCTGGAGCTACGTGTTGAGTGGAGGCTCCTCCAAAAAATGAAAATAAACGAAGAACATTTATCCCTAAGGATATAATTAAAAATCATATTTTTGAACTTTGGTCTAACAAAATTATGAACTCCTTCCTGAAAACAAAAGTATTAGATCTGATAATTAAAAGAAATACTACACCTATAACATTTTCATAATAATCAAATTTTAAATAATAAGTTATTATCGGTAAATAAAAAAGTGATTTTAATAATGGGTTGGAATTAAATCCATCTTTATAATTTGAGATATTTTTTGGTTGTCCAAGCAATATTTCTTAGCTTGATTTGTCCATTAATCGCTAGTGTTAATATGAATGATGAGGAAGACATGATCATACGGTTTTGATCTCAAGCCTCGTGAAACATATTTTCAATTCTGTTGATGATATTCTCTTGTCAGCATATGGACGTGATTGACAATATGATGCACGGGTAAATTTCACTAAAGCAGATTTTTTCTAGCATCGGAGGAGGATGCTAGTTAAATTTCTCAAAAACCATGATGAGGTTATAAACTTCAACGTGAAAAACAATTTTTAACAAATCCAATAAGACAAAAGCATGTTCTAAGAATCCAATGAATCTTTTTCAGGTTAATGAAAGGATATGAAATAAAATCAAATTTAGATAAGGCGAAGTATTATGTTCAACTAAACTCTGTTTATTGTCATTGCATTATTGCGAGCTCTTAACAAATGAGATCTTTTGCGTGTATTTGGAAGCATGTTTGATTATGTAGGAAAGTTTGATTTAATATGAAATGCTAAGAAAAAATAAATACTGACGAAAGGAAAGAACTAAGTGGGAACAAAGAACTGAAAGAAGGGACAGATACAAGTATTTCGAGTTCTTTTTTATATCGTAACATTGATTATAACTTACACAATGATCTTGTCTACTACTAATAGTTTTATAAATTAATTTTGTTAATGTATTAGTTTATAAAAACATTGTTAAGAATCATGGAAAAGGATCATATCTTAAAATCAAAATAGAGTTTTGATTAGGTATATAGTATCTATTCTGGTAAAGTTTCTTAGAAGTGCACGTAAATAAACTATGAATTCTTTGGCGTCTTATATGTTAGCAATGAATTATTAAAGCAGCCAATATGGAAGGTGCTTGTTCGCTTGATCAGAATTTTGCCATATTTAGCAAGCATTTAAAACGATGCTAAACAAAAAGAGCCCAAGTTTATTAAAAAAGAAAAGTCAAAGAGCCGAAAGGAGCTATGGAAGGAGCCGTGCAGAGAAGAGGAGGAGGTTCATTTTTGCGTAAACGTCATTCTCTTTTCATTATTTTTCTTCCCTTTCCTATTTTAATTTTCTATCTTTCATTCAGGGAGGACCTAAATATTGTATTTTACAAAAAAATTTCATAATCCCAGCAAGCACGTAGTAGTTGAGTAGTGGTTTTAATTGGAGATATAATAATATTTACATGAATTATATATATTTGACTGAAGTTTTCTGAAATGCTTCACAATTACCGGTTGGTGCAGAAGTCTAGCAATTGAAGTTAGAATATTTTGGAGACCTTATAGAACTTTTAGATACGTAATGTTGCTATTGGATGGTTCGGTCGGTTTAATTGGTTTGAAACTTTTTTTAGGTTGGGCCAAAAAAAAAAAAGAAGAAGATTTTTTAATAAAAAAAATTGGGTTTTCAAGCCACGAACTGGGCCCAGAAGCTCTATTTTGCCCCTCCAACAATAACAATTTAGACAAAACATAAACTTGATATATTAAGTTAATTAATATTTTGATTTGGTTGATATCTGATATTATTGAATGAAATTATTCATAATTTTTTCCCCTAATTACATATAGTGAAAAGGTTTTAACAAAAAACCTATTTAAACTAAAATTTACTTAAAACACTTATTTTTGTTATTGCTGTTTCGTAGATAGAAGAAGACAAAACGATCAATTTGAGTATTTTTCAAAGTTCAAGGATTTCTAATTTTATATTAGAAGTTCATGAGGGCAATTTAATTTTAACCTAAAGTTCAGGGTTGTTTTTAAATTTTACTCAAAAATTATTTTAGCTATAAATCATTTTCATTATGTTTTGCTATAAAAAGAAAATCAGTTTTTCATTATTTTCTATAGTAAAAATAATCACTTTCTTGAGTTTCTTGTCTATTTCAATGTCATTAGTCCAAGCTAGCCCATCCCCTTGGTAGATCCGTAGACCAAAATGCCTTACCGGGTCCCAATATCACTACCAAATTACGTAGCATACAGCACGCTTGTGGGTCCCCATTTCAGTGATTGTTCAACGAAGTAAAAGAGAGTAGAATTCGTACCAATTTACCAAAGTGAATCTCGGACCCAACAATATCCACCTGGGCGTCAAAATTTTAGGCTGTGGTCCAATCTTGTAGATCACATGAGTCGACATAATCATATTATTAGATACGTGGGCAGCATTAGGCATCGTTGAAATGATCCTCTAGAAGAACTGAATAATTTATTGAATCAGTCTTTTGATCAACAACAAAAGTTAAGCCGTAATTATCCTAATAATAAATATATTAAAATACACTTTTCGCCCTTCACGTTTTAAAAGTTTCATTTTATCACTTACTAATGTTTTGCTTCTGTTTCTCAAAAAAAAAAAAAAAAAAAAGAAGTTTTGCTTCTGTTTCTCAAAAGGGCCGTCCCCGTCCATATTTGGTAGTAGTCTCACCATTTAAGGTTGGATAGTTCTCCACACATCACCATTTTATATTATGCCACATATCACAAAGTGTCACCTCATCCATTTACTTGTATAAAAAGAAAATCACTTAAATCCAAAGATAAATGGTATCTACAACATTTTCACAATAAATCTTTAATAATAAGTTGTTAATTATTAGTTGTAAGTGATAGGCAAAAAGATAATTTCAGTAGTGAGCTCTAATTAGAATTAATAACAACTTGCCACATAATTTTTTTTGTGAAATTAATGTAATAATATTATGAGCGTAGCATTACTCAAATTTAAAATGCTAATTATTATTGCACACGTTGAGTTACTCACGGTCGACATACATTATAATTACTAGCATGTAACCCATGCAAACGCATGAATATATTTAAAATTAAACACAATTTTTATTATAAAAATATAAATAATTAGTCAAATTATTAAAAAAAATAGCATGTAACACATGCATACATATAGATACATTTAAAATTAAACACAATTTTTATCATAAAAATATAAATTATTAGTTAAATTATTTTTTTAAAAGTAAACATAATTAATCATATATTAAAATTCTTACATAAATTTAATACTATGTATGATAAATTTTTTTTTTTTCTAATTTTTAACAAGATAGAATGTGTGGCAATCTTTATTGTGTGGTGATTACTATTGAGTATATGGTATTGGTTAAAAAAAAAAATTATTTTATAGTTCATTAATATTAGATTCTTAATATTTTGCACTCATTAACTCAGTTGACACAAAGATTAAAAAACTTAAGTATACACATGACAAAAAACTTAAGTGGATAATTATGGTATGGTCTCCACATAAATTTAGACAAATGACTCAAAATTGGATTCTAATTTCAAATTCTAATCAAACTTTCTCTAAACTTTGCCTATATATATATAATAGTGTTGTTGTGTCTTTGTTGTCTGTCTATGTCTATTCGAACCTTTGATACTCCTTTGTTCTGTCCCCTTCTTATCGTTGTTGGCATCATCTTAGACATAAAGTGAATTCCCAGAACCGAACAGGAAGGCCCGTTTGAGCCAGAGAGGGCATGTAGGGCATGAGAAGTATAGGGTTGCTTAGGGTATGTGTTACGAAATGCAACGGTATTGAGAAAAACATGATAATTGAGTGTTAAACCTAGGATAGTATGGATAGGTTGTGGAGATCCAACTTCTCTGTTAGCTCCAAGACTGGTTGTCCTCCTGATATTGTGAATGAAGAAGATCACACTGTTGAAGAAAATGAGATTCCGGATTTCCAGAAATGGAATATCCCCAAGGTTAATACTAAGCCCATCTACAACACTAGTTGGGCTGAAAATACTGCTTTTTCCCAATACAGAGTTAGAACTATTGAACAAACATTTTCTATCTCTAAAACTCATGAAAAATGCTGCTTGTTTTTTAAAAGAAATATTAATGATTTTCTTGCTAAAAAACTCAGTTATTTGCATATTGGTCTTGTTCAAGTTGCTGTTAAACCACTTACAAGAAGATGTATTAATGCTTTTGTTCTTATGTGCTTAAGAGATGCTAGGTTTAAGAAATTTAATGATAGCATTCTTGGTATGATTACTGCTTCTTTGTATGATGGTCCTATTTACTTTGACTGTTATCCTGATATTTGTCTTGCTTTGGATGATCTTAATATTGTTAAAGCTTTGACTTTGAATATTCTGACATCTGGTTATGACATGGAAGAAGGTAGTAAGCTTTTTGCTCTTATCTACTGCATTTACTATAGACTTTTGGGTTCTCAATTGAATCCTTGTGCTAGGATCAAGGATCCTACTGATAAAACTATGTTGATTCAATGTTCTACCCCTGATGATAAGATTCAAGTCCCAAAAATGATTCAATGGCAAGATATCAATCTTTCCAAAGAATGGTTGTTGGAACGAGAATCCCTTCCTGCTAAACCTGTTATTGATGAATTAAACCTTGCTCATATTCACCAATATCTTGATGGAATTGTTAAAATAAGTTTTCATGATGAAAAACCTTTGACGAACAACGAAGGAAGACACTCCTTTGCTGGATTTGAAAGTATTTCAAAAAGAGATCAAGATCTCATTGATTTTCTTCAAAAGAATTTTGAAAAACCTGGTTTGAAGCTAAAAGGAGTTTCAAGTGATAACTCCCAAGTTAGCACTGCTTTCTACTCTACTAAAACTAAACCTTCCTCTCCATATAGCAGAACTGCTAATGAAGAAGAAGAAGAGACTAAATCTGTGTCTCCATCTGCTTCTGAATTTCAAATTGTTGAAACCCCTGTTTTTCAAAGTCAATTAAGAGTTTTGAATGCTTTTGATAAAAACTTTGAAATTGATATGGTTTCCCTGTCTAATGAATTTATTTCTTCTAAAAACAGAGATAAAAGAAAATATTACCAAAGTAGTTTTGCCCAATCTAAAAAGGATCGTGTTAAACGGAAGTGGAAAGAAAAAAAATGAATCAATTGCAAAAACATATTCTGTTTTTTGATTTCCTTGAAAATTATTTTGTTTCAAAAGTTGAAGTTTCAAAAAATCATTTGAATGTAATAAAAAAATCAAATTTTGTTAAAGAAGATAAAACTGTTGTCAGGTCTAGCCATCTGCCCCTTGAGATAGTTCTTGTAAGCTATAAAAGGACTGAAGTGAAGGCTTCTCCTTTCAAAATTGCTGATGATCAAATCCCTGTTATTAGTATCATTGAAAAAAACAATTTTACTAATGAGTCTTTGCATGTTATCGGTCAACAACTTGACTGTATTGAAGAAAAAATTGTTGAAAAAACTCTTTCTGTAAAACTTGAGAAACCTTTGATTGATTTGTCCTGTCAAAGAGAAAAAATAAGTTTAAAAACCTCTCAGGCGAAAACTATTGACATTGTTGAAAAAATGCTTTTTGATTTAAAAGTTAAAATTGAGGGTACTTTTACCAATGCTGCTCGGACTATTTCAAGAAATGAGAAAGAGCCTATCTTTGAGACAAACTTTGAATCATTGTCTACTGTTTCTGCTAAAAATTCTTTTGATGATGGATTACCAGAAATTAAAATATTTGCTGGAAAAACCAATCCCATGTCTTTTACAAAAAACTGGTATTCAAAACCTACTCCTCCTGATATGTAGTTTGAAGAAAGATCTTTTCAAAATCAATTTTCTGATTATGCTAATAAACTTTATGAATGAAATATTGATGGTTTGTTTGAACAAGAAATCATTAATAAAATAGGTCATATGTCTATGGTTGGAATTGATTATATGAATAACCATAATCTTGACCACCCTGAAATTGTTGACCTCCTTGTTACTGGTTTTTTTGGCACTCTTCATGGATGGTGGGACTCATATCTCACAGAAGATTCCAGAGAATCTATTAAAATTGCTGTTAAAAAGAATGATTAAGGTTTTCCTATTTTTGATGAAAGTATTGGTCGAGGTATTCCTGATGGTGTCAATACCTTAATCTATACTTTTCTCAAACATTTTGTTGCTACCCCCTCTAATGTTTCATCTCCAATTTCTAATTATCTAAACAATTTGAGATGCCCTTCTATGTCTGATTACAGATGGTATCAAAATGTTTTCCTTTCTAGAGTTATGCTTTGGAAAGACTACTACAAACCTTATTGGAAAAAGAAGTTTATTGATGGTCTGCCTCCTATCTTTGCTCATAAGGTAAAACAAGAATTAATTGGTAAAAATGATTTTATTGATTATGTTAATTTAACATATGGTGATATTCTCAGCACTATTAAAAAACTTGGTATTAATATGTGCAATGATGAAAAACTACTAAAACACCAATTAAAAAACAAAAGAAAAGCTAAATATGAAATGCGTAATTTCTGTAAATAATATGGTTTGCCCCCTATTGCTCCTTCCAGGCAAAAGGGTAAAAAACATGATAAAATTCACAAAGATTGTAGCCATAAGAAAACATAAAAGATATAGAACCAACTTTGTTAAACCTAATGATTTCTATGCTAAAAAGAAACATGTTGCTAAAAGATATGATAAACAGAAATCAGGTAAAGGCAAATGCTTTAACTGTGGTAAACCTGGACACTTTAGTAAAAATTGCAAACAAAATTCTGGTAAGTTAGAAAACAAGTTTAACATGTGAAATATTAATGATGATGATCAAGAAGATCTATTCCGAATCCTTGAATCAAACGTCTCGTCTAATTCCTTGGAAGAGGATTTTTCTTCCTCATTTGATTCTTGTTATCAATCTGCTGATGGATCTTCTGGTACACCTAATTTTAAAATTGGTTGCAAAGATTCCTATTGTAATGTTATTAAATTTGTTAATGTTCTCACTAAAAGTGAAGAAAACGAAAGCTTGTTAATCAAATTAATAGGTCAGATTGAAAATCCTGAATTGCAAAAAGAATATTTGGATAAGTTAAAGAAAAACTTAACCAAAGAAGAAAATACTAAAAAACTGAAATCAAAGATAAGCTTTGAAGAAATTTTGGAAAGATTTAATAAAAAGAAATCCAAAGAATTAATTGTTAATGATCTTCAACATGAGATCAATGTTGTTAAACAAGAAATAATTGAACTAAAAAATGAGTAAAAAACCGTTAAAGCTAATAATGTTAATCTTAAACAAGAATTTTTGTTATTAAGAATTGATAAAAACCTTGATAAACATCAGTCTGATAATGAGCAAGATGAGCTCAAAGATGGAGACGAATCCAGTCAAGAGACTCCTCTTTCTAGTACAAGTATTGTTGATGTTTTTGATAAAGCTCAACTTAATCTTGTTAACAAAATGCTTCCTCCAAAATGGTTTACAAGTGTTAAAATTTTTGTTTCCCATGATTATTGCTTTGATGTTATTGCCATGACTGATTCTGGTGTGGATATGAACAGTATCCAGGAAGAGTTGATTCCTTCCAAATATTTGAAAAATCTACTGAAAAGTTGATTTCTGCTAATGATACTCAAATGAAAATTAAATATGAATTGAACAATGCTCATG
Source organism: Quercus lobata (assembly GCF_001633185.2). Taxonomy (NCBI): domain Eukaryota; kingdom Viridiplantae; phylum Streptophyta; class Magnoliopsida; order Fagales; family Fagaceae; genus Quercus; species Quercus lobata. The sequence goes on along the minus strand of NC_044904.1, from coordinate 27,992,076 downwards.
TTTGCCATGATATTTTTTGTTTCAAGATACCTTCTATACTTGTTAAAAACATGACTGATAAGGTGATACTTGGTTTGCCATTTATCAATGCTTTGTATCCCTTTCTTGTTGAACATGATGGAATTACTATTGATCCTTTTGGACAGAAAGTAAAATTCAAATTTGCTTCAAAGTTTGAAATCGATACTGCTGATGCCTTAAATCTGATTCATGCTAAAACCAAATATCTCAACTTCTTTAAGCAAGAAGTTAGATACAAGAAAATTGCTGAATAGCTTTCTGATAAATTGTTACAATAAAAAACTGACAGTTTTCAAAAAATTTTGATTGATGATGTTTCCTCTGATATTCCTAATGCTTTTTGGCATAGGAAGAAAAATATTGTTAACCTACCTTATGTCAAAGGCTTTGACGAGAAGAACATTCCCACCAAAACTCGCCCCATTTAGATGAATGCTGAAACTGTTGAATTTTGCAAAACTGAAATTCATGATTTGCTTAAAAAGAATTTGATTAGAAACAGCAAGTCTCCCTGGTCATGTGTTGCTTTCTATCTTCAAAAAAATGCTGAGATTAAGAGAGTAACCCCTCACCTAGTTATCAATTATAAGCCCCTGAACAAAGTCTTAGAATGGATTAGGTATCCTATACCCAACAAGAATGACTTGGTTCATAGGTTGGGTGAAGTTGTGGCATTCTCCAAGTTTGATATGAGGTCTGAAGTTTGATATGAAGTATAGATTTTGGCAAGTCCAAATTAGTGAGAATGATAAGTAAAAAACTGCTTTTACCACTCCTTTTGGGCATTATGAGTGGAATGTTATGCCTTTTGGTCTTAAGAATGCCCCTAGTGAGTTCCAAAATATTATGAATGATATTTTCAATCCTTTCATTCACTTCACCATTGTCTATATTGATGATGTTCTTGTTTACTCCAACTCTATTGATGAACACTAGAAACATTTGTATTCGTTTCTAAAAACCATCAAAAGAAATGGTCTTGTTCTTTTTGCTAAGAAAATCAAACTGTTCCGAACAAAAGTTCGTTTTCTTGGCTATGACATTTTTGAAGGACAAATCCGTCCTATTGATAGACCTATTCAGTTTGTTGATAAATTTCCTAATGTCATCACTGATAAAAGTCAATTACAGATGTGGGGCCCAATAATCTATGGGCCAGGCCCATTTGCTCGTGGAGAGTCCGAAGGCCCAAGCCGAGGAGAGCTATGGCCCAAGCCCGATAACATAAAGCACAAGACTGTTTTAGAATACAGTCGAGGACAGTTCAGTCCTCGGCAGATCCAAAATCCCACCGGAATAAAGGGGTAAAACTGGTATTGGACTAAACTTGAAAAGAGACCTAAAATATCTTGGGAAAGTTACCCTTATGACCCTTCCCAGATAAGACTCTGCACCTAGTAGAGCCGTATTCTTCAGCCTTATCAATCATCCCCGACAATTCTGGGATTAGACTGATGGGACAAATATCAGTCTTGTAAAGGTTGACCCTACACGTGGACGAAAGACAGTTAACGCAGACGAGTATAAAAGAAGAAAGTAAGTAAATCTGAAAGGGGGCCCATCCCACCTCCAAAAAAGAGAGACTACATGGGTGAGAACACCTAAACAACACCTGAGATGACAGAAAAAACCCATTGTCGGGTAACTGGGGTAAGACCTTAATGGTCCTCGGATCAAGTCCGAGGAGACCCATCCCATAGGATTCGACGTCGTAGGGCTTAAATGTTCAAGCCCAAATCCTTTTTCTACACGAATTCCTCTAAAACCAAGACCGGGTATCGCCCCGTGACCAATGGCTAGCTTTTCAAGCCCACTCTCTACAAATCATATTGTGAGGGATCTTTCATATGCGGGATCTTTCATATGCGAGCCCAACATCATTATTGGGCCGCAAAGGAATTGTGTCCTTATAATTGGCGCCGTCTGTGGGGAAAGCTTGCGCGTTGGCAAAGGTGGCGTTGGAGTCAACTCTCTAGCAAGTAGAAATTCTTGGGGTTTCCTCCGTCTCCGGCGACATACAGTTGCTGCTCCGGCATAAACTTCTGCTAGGGGCTACGCCTTGCAGTGCCAAGGGCGTGGGCATCTCTAGGGGCTTCCGGCCTCAAGCCACCTATTTCTGCCCTGGCATAGGGGCTTATTGTCGAAAAATAAACCTTACAAGTTTTGGATAGAACCAAGGCCTTGCATGGTCCTCGGACTCAAGCCTATGGGGAAACCAAGTACAAAAAATAAACCTTACAAGTTTTGGACAGAACCAAGGCCTTGCATGGTCCTCGGACTCAAGCCTATGGGGAAACCAAGTACAAAAAATAAACTTTACAAGTTTTGGACAGAACCAAGGCCTTGCATGGTCCTCGGACTCAAGCTTATGGGGAAACCAAGTACAAAAAATAAACCTTACAAGTTTTGGACAGAACCAAGGCCTTGCATGGTCCTCGGACTCAAGCCTATGGGGAAACCAAGTACAAAAAATAAACCTTACGAGTTTTGGACAGAACCAAGGCCTTGCATGGTCCTCGGACTCAAGCCTATGGGGAAACCAAGTACAAAAAATAAACCTTACAAGTTTTGGACAGAACCAAGGCCTTGCATGGTCCTCGGACTCAAGCCTATGGGGAAACCGAGTAAAAAAAAGAAATTACAAGTTTTATACAAAACCAAGGCCTTGCATGGTCCTTGGACTCAAGCCTATGGGGTAACCAACTGCTCGGATGGGAAAGTCCCCGGCTCAAATACTGTAAAATGTTAAGGCCGATAAAAGTGTTAGGATGATGGTGGGACACTCCACTATTCGGTAGCCTAAGGGGGCTATTCATTTTGGCGGATGATATGTCTTTGAATGATTACTTCCTACATCGCATAGAGCATCCAGTTCTAATCCCAGCATTGTTTCGGGCAAGTATCGTTATTCACAGGTACACATTGCTATGTCAAGCAACTCTGTTAAAGTTATGGTGACATCTTTTTATCAGCAAGTATTTTGGCCTTATTTGTCATCGATTCAAATGCTATATTATTGTGCCGAGCAGCGTTTGTAAATTAAAAAAAAAAAAAGAGCATAGAGACAGAACATGCGAAATAAAATAACAACAATTTTTATTAATACGAAAAATTATTACAACGTACAAAAGGGGGCTCAAACAAGCCTATACAAAATGTGAACTGCCTAAGCAACGATAACATCCGCAGTACAGATAAGTAAACAGTCAGGCGTTTTTTAAACTCGTCTTCAAAGTCTCTCCAATCTCTGCCCCAATATTGCTCATATTACGATAAGAACCTTCTTTGGAAAAAGATGGAGGAGATGAATGAGGAAGATGGAGGACATGAGTAAAGAAGGAGGAGAAGAAGAGAGAAGAGATGAAAAGAAAGAAAATGAGCAAAAAAGGGAGAAGAGAAAGCACCAGAATGGATCTGGTGCTGGGAAGACTAAGAAAGGGAAGCGGAGAGGGCCACCAGTGAACGAAGAGAGGAAGAAGCAAAGACACTTAGTCCCTGCCTCGGTCCTGACTCCTAACACGCTGGGGCCATATTAGGTGAGCTCATAAGAGAGCGGTTGGTTATGATGATGGGAGATCTCAACTCAGTCACGCCGAAAGTTGGACGTGATGAGTCCCTGCTTCGGATTTTGGCTGAAGGGAAGGTGAGACGAATCTTAAGTCTTCGCCACCCTTGCCCTGACCGAGCCATTTCAAGTTTTATTAGAACACGGTGCTTTGAGGAGGGGTATGGTTCCTTCATCACTCGTTATGGTAAACGTATTCTGATTGGGTGTATAACAATTGGGTTAAGTGAACGCTAAGGAAGGATGAGGGTTTCAGATCTCAGAAAGATAGAGGGGTGTCTGCACAAAAGTGATGGCTTCCTACTTGCCTTCTTATAGGAAGGACAAAACGGAAGGTATTAAATTCATTCAGGTTTCCAAAAGAATCTGAAGAATAAAGATGTGTCCGTTCCACTTCCCCACCTCATCAAATGAGCCGTCGGACGTAAATAAAGTCTCGTAAAGGGAATGTCATTAAAGGCGCGTCTTGGACAGCCAAACGGCAGGAGCGAGTCACGAGCAAATTAAAGGGAGCGCCTTGTAAGCCGATATATCTTCTGGGCAGGTGGAGAAACCGTCAGCGTTAATGGAAGGCTAAATTAAAGGAGCAGTAATAAAGGCTCGGCATTGCCAAAACCCCCCTTTCCAACCGGGAGGTTGGACAGCCGGGTTTTGAGGGGCTATTGTAGGGCCCAATAATCTATGGGCCAGGCCCATTTGCTCGTGGAGAGTCCGAAGGCCCAAGCCGAGGAGAGCTATGGCCCAAGCCCGATAACATAGAGCACAAGACTGTTTTGGAATACAGCCGAGGACAGTTCAGTCCTCGGCAGATCCAAAATCCCACCGGAATAAAGGGGTAAAATTGGTATTGGACTAAACTTGAAAAGAGACCTAAAATATCTTGGGAAAGTTACCCTTATGACCCTTCCCAGATAAGACTCTGCACCTAGCAGAGCCGTATTCTTCAGCCTTATCAATCATCCCCGACAATTCTGGGATTAGACTGATGGGACAAATATCAGTCTTGTAAAGGTTGACCCTACACGTGGACGAAGGACAGTTAACGCAGACGAGTATAAAAGAAGAAAGTCAGTAAATCTGAAAGGGGGCCCATCCCACCTCCAAAAAAGAGAGACTACATGGGTGAGAACACCTAAACAACACCTGAGATGACAGAAAAAACCCATCGTCGGGTAACCGGGGTAAGACCTTAATGGTCCTCGGATCAAGTCCGAGGAGACCCATCCCATAGGATTCGACGCCGTAGGGCTTAAATGTTCAAGCCCAAATCCTTTTTCTACACGAATTCCTCTAAAACGAAGACCGGGCATCGCCCCGTGACCAACGGCTAGCTTTTCAAGCCCACTCTCTACAAATCATATTGTGAGGGATCTTTCATATGCGAGCCCAACATCATTATTGGGCCGCAAAGGAATTGTGTCCTTACAACAGAGATTCCTTGGATCTCTTAACTATGTTGCTGATTTTTACAAGGATTTGAGAAAGCATTGTAAACCCCTCTTTGATCGTTTACAAAGCAATCCTCCTCCTTGGATTGATATTCATACTTCCCTTGTCAAATGGATCAATTCCCATGTTAAAACTCTACCTTGTCTTGGTATTCCTACTGCCAATGTGTTCAAAATTGTTGAGACTGATGCCTCTAACATTGGTTACAGAGGTATTCTAAAAGAAAGAGTTTCCCCAGACTTATCTGAACAAACTGTTTGATTCTATTCTGGTGTCTGGAATACTGCACAGTTAAACTATAGTACTATTAAAAAGGAAATTTTATCTATAGTACTATGTATTTCAAAATTTTAAAGTGATTCATTAAACCAAAAGTTTTTGTTAAGAATTGATTGTAAAAGTGCTAAATATGTTCTTGAAAAGGATGTTGAAAATATTGCGTCAAAACATATTTTTGCTAGATGGCAAGCTATATTAAGTGTTTTTGATATTGATATTGAATATAGTAAAAGCTCTCAAAATGCTATTCCTGATTTCCTTACCCGTGAATTTCTGCAGTGCCACAATAGCAAGTAGAAGATCCAAAGATAAACACGCTACTAAAACTTCCAAGCAAATTGTCAAAAAAGAACTTGTTTCTCCCTTGGAAGTGGCCAACCGATTTACCACCTTAGGAACCATCCCTAAGCCTAACTACTCCACTATTCTAGCTTCATCCTATGATCCTTATGCTTTAACCCCTGTTAACCAACCCATTAGGACTGTTTTCCCCAGAAATTCCAATGTTTCCCAATATGTCAAAAAATAGTATTTCCAAAACTTGTTTTCCATTGAACCCAATCGGGCATCAATTGCTGATCCTCTCCAGCTTGCTAAAAGTTACTTCCCTCCAAACTTCCATTAGATTCTTGAGCATGGAGAAAAGAATTTATAGTATTATTCCGATCTCTTGCGTCATGAAAAATCCATTATTTTTAGAACTATACCTGATAAAAATGATCCCTCCAAAATTATTTATCACAGTGTTTTCCTGACTAATATCATTCCTAAAGGAAAATGGGGCCCTTCCCCTAGTTCCACCAAAAGGATGCCATCTTCTCCCATTCCCTATTCATATCATGATTATATCACTGCTTGGTCTAGATTCATGCTACACTAGAATGAAAACATTTCTCATTCCTGGTTTGTTAATTTTGATATACATTTCAATGCTTATTTGCCTATTTGGTTCAATCATTGGTGGACTCAATTTGGCCTTATTGCTGAAATATTTCTAGAACCATTACTTAATGCTTTTAAGTGTTTCTCACGAGCATTCAAAGTTGATGCTCATGGTGCTAAGTTCCCTGCTCTGCTCCATTTTGTTAAATGCCATAAGATCCCTTGGATTTTAAAATGGCAATATGAAAAAGAAGGTGATGTTCTAGCTCGTCATTGGTATGTCAAATGGTGGGATAAATTTCCCCATACCCAGAGCATTGTTGCCATTATTACCAGAGAATTTTCACCCTATGCTAATTCCCTTGCTGCTAAAGACTATTCGCTAGCTTAATCACCTGTTCAAACTGATGCACCCACCACCTCCTCTATTAAAAATGTTAAGTCTAAAAAGAAGAGTTCCCCTCTTGATGACTTACGCAAAAACCTTGATGCTTTGTTTGCTTTTTTCAAGTGCGCTGAGGAAGCAATCGCTAATCGTGATTCAAAAAGTAAAGGTTCCAAAACATCTTTTGAAGCATCTGTTGCTGATAGCCCCTATTACCCTTATGACCAGGAACTATTTGGTCATGATGTTGATGACACTCCTGACCTAGGAGATAATTGATGCTCTATTGTTTGTCTAGCCTGCACAAAGGCCAAAGTGATGATGCTCTACTGTTTGTCTAGCTTGCACAAAGGCCAATTTTGTTGATTGATGCTCCACTGATTGTCTGGCCTGTACAACGGCCAAATTGCTGCATTGTTTGCCCAGGGTAAAAGCTCTGATTGTTGCTCTGCTTGTTCCCCACAATAATTTGCTGCTACTTTTTGGCAAAATGCCAAAACTGCTTTTGGTGTAAAAGCCAAACTGTTTGAACCGGTTCTTTTGATAAAGCTCCGGATTTTGCTCCTGCTGTCCGTTACCATTCACTATTACAGTTCACTATTTAAAAATGCTTTTTCTGACTATATAAGGGGGGATGTCCCTTATTGCAAATCAAGTTCTACAAATTGAAAAACTTCACTACTTGAGAAACCTCTAGACTTCAGAATTCCCTTTAGGATTCTCCTCTAGAACTCTCACTTGCTTCTTGCATACAAAGCTTGTAACTAGAACTAATTCCCAAGCCTTGTACTTGTTAACCTGTAACTACTACTACTACTGTAAGTGCTTCAAGTATTTTCAATAATACTTTTATTTATATTACTTTGAATTGTTTTTATATACTGCTTGGCTGGTTCTACCGCCTTAATATTTGCTTTAAAACTATTCTAATTATATCTATTGCTACCGCCTTCTTGACTGGTTCTAACTATTTTCATCTATTATAACTATGCTTCTACCTTCAACGTTGTGCTAGCTTCCTTTTGTGGTATATATATATATATATATATACACACTAGTATGTAACCCATGCTTATGCATGAGAATGTAAAATTGAAGTGGTGCTATTGATGTTAGCTTTAGAGGTATTAAAATGGTTTTTCCTTGTAATTTTTATGGTATTAGTTATGTCAAGTTTTTCATTACATTGCTATTATATATATAATTTTGAAAATCACTATTAGATACTACATATAAAATATCAATTCACAACCATTGTACTTGAAATTCTACTAAATACAACACAAAATATTAAGAATAGATCGGTACAATAATATCTCCTAAATTGAATAGGGATGGGTGCATGGGATCGTTCGGCTCAATTACAATATTTTAGGTTCAAGATCTTTGCATTCAAAATATTTGAATAGAAATAGTATAAGAAAAAGAAAATGCTCATCAGTTTACTTTCTCTCTCTCTCTATATATATATATATATAGACTAGCTTGTAACCCCATGCATATATATAGATATACTTAAAAGATATACATTAAGATGCATCATATAATTCTTAAATATATAATTTAAATATTATTGATAATCATTTTTATATATATTTTTAACTCTTTAAAAAGTCTTGTAAGAATATTATTAGGTAGAAAATGTAAATTGTCTATTTAATTTTTTTTATGTTCATTAATTCTAAACTCTTTGGTTTTTGTGCGTAATAACTCACTTGGATGGATATTTATGATGTAGTCATACATTTGACTCTAAAATTAAGAAATAAAACTCTCTCTAAAAATAAATAATTTAGGTCACATGACGCAAAAATTGGACTTCAATTGTATAATCTAATTAGATTTTATCTAACTTTTACCTATTAATATATATTAGCATGTAACCCATGCAAACACAAGGATGCATTTAAAATTATACACAATTTTTATTATAAAAATATAAATAATTAGTCAAATTATTAGAAAAAAAAGCATGTAACACATGCATACATATAGATACATTTAAAATTAAACATAGTTTTTATCATAAAATATAAATAATTAGTTAAATTATTTTTTTAAAGCAAACATAATTAGTTAAATATTAAAATTTTTACCTAAATTTAATACTACTTACGATCATTTTTTTTTTAATTTTTTCAAAAATAAAATGTGTGGTGATCTTTGTTTTGTGATGATTTTTACTGAGTATATGTGATTATTATTTTATTTTATTTTATAGTTCATTAATATTAGATTCTTATTATTTTGCACTCATTAACTCAGTTGGCATAATGATTAAAAAACTTAAGCAAACACATGGCACAAACTTAAGTGGATAATTATAATGTGGTTCCCATATAAATTTAGACACATGGTACAGAATTGGATTCTAATTTCAAATTCTAATGGAATATTTTCTAAGTTTTTCCTATTAATATATACTAATGTATAACCCGTGCATATGCACGGTACACTTAAAAAAATTACAATTACACACATATATGGATTCAAATTATACTCTCTCTCTCTTTTATATATTTTATTTTAATTTCTTTTGGATATACACATGAGTTTACTTTTTTTTATATTGAGTTTTTGATGATTATTTATATTAGACCCTTTGTCTTTTGCACCACATTAAATTGCCTAAAAAAAAAAAAAAACCCTTAAGTAGAACACATGGTGCAAAATTAGACAACAATTGGAATCCAATTTAAAACCTAATTGGATTTTTTCTCAGGTTTACCTATTACAAAAATATATATGTAGATATTAAATCACTTGGCACAAAGATTAAAAAACTTAATTAGACATATGGCACAAATTTAAGTGGATTATTATGGTGTGATCCCACATAAATTTAGACACATGGTGTAAAATTGGATTTTAATTTTAAATTTTAATTGAACTCTCTCTCTCTCTCTCTCTCTCTCTCTCTCTCTCTCTCTCTCTCCTCTCTCTCTCTCTCTCTCTCTCTCTCTCTCTCTCTCTCTCTCTCTCTATATATATATATATATATATAGCTTCGGTTTCTAGTCCTAGGAGTGTAGGACTCATCGCCCCACTCGCACCATTAGGCCTTTTGAGTTGTACCCATTGTTCCAAATATAGGGCCCATATCAACAATTTGAAAGCAACGGGCATTTTCAAGAGGCCGCCCTAGAAGCCCAACCCATATGCACTATAGCACAGTAGAGACTCGTGCAAACTTAAGGGTACGTTATTTTTGAGCTTCTTAGTAATAGATTTTGTTTGATTTTGAATTTTGTTTGTAAGGTTCTGGAATTTCAATTATGGGGTGTTTAGTTTTTGGAGTAAGCACAAACAGAATTTTCTAATTTTTATACAAACAGAATTTTCTAATTTTTATGTAGTACCGCGAAAAAATGCACAAATTTTGCTATAATTCTCCATGTGACTGATTATGATCGGTTGAGAAAAAGTAGTGAATTCATGTGAAAGTGACATGCAATTAGTCACAGTATGCCACGTAAAAGCGTCATGGAAGAAGTTGTGAGTTTGTTTGTTGTACTAAAAGAACTCTTTTTTAAAAACAAAAACAAACATTTTTAGGGCCAAAATGAAACATTTTGAATCATTAAGGGTCAAAATGAAAAAACCTAAAACTTTAAGAAGGAAAAATACACTTCAACTGAATAAATAATTAGCTTTATGCATGTTGTGTTTTAATACTTTTTTAAAATTCCATTGTATAATAATTTTTCTATTCAAAATAAGTTTAACTGTGATGTGAATGAAGTTTTGAAAGTTTCTACAGTTAAAAATATGGATACAACGTCTATTAAGAAAAAAGAAAAAAAATGGATACAATGTAAAGTATGAAGTTTGATATATTTAAGATATATTTTAATTTGACTATTTTACCCCATATATATATTCAATTTTTTCTTTTAAAAATTTTTCAAAATACTTTTTTTTTCTTTCATAATTTGCGTTTTTGAGAAATGGATAAAGGTGGACACCAAAGAGTCATATATTCCAATTATATAAACAAAATTACAAAAAACAAAAAAACACATGGGTACAGTTAACTTACAAAAGTGAAAGTGCTTCGTGTAAGAAATTCTCTCCATTTGAAATGGACCAATTTAATGGTTTAAATTAAATATTATAAATTTAAAATTGTGTCTAATAATATGTCATCTAAAATTTAAAATAACATGATGTAATGTACACAGTTTGAGGCTCATATAAAAAAAAAATATATATATATATATATATATATTTATAGCTTATCACAAGTTCACAACAAGCCTAGAAAAATAAACTTCACTTCTTCGGGTCCAAAAAACTTAGGTTCACTTAGGTTAAAAGAAATGGGTTTTGGCCACTCTAAGTAAAGCTTGAAATTAGAATTACACGAATACTGAAGGCCAAATTGAGGCCATCCACTAGGTGAAAAATGGGCTAGACAAATACGAATTCCCAAGATTGGATTTGTTCTTCAAATACCAATCTCAGAGCTAATAGTAATCTTTAGCTTTTAGTTTAAAAACTAAAAAAGTAAACTAATGGTTTTTCCTGTTACTTTCCCTACATTGCTTAACCATGATTATCGTTCACTAATACCAACCATAGTTTTATTAGAGAACAAAATGGTAACCTAATTGAAGCACTTGACAAGGAAGATATTTAAGATTAAGGGTCCGTTTGAGAACCGCTTATTTTGATGAAACTAAAAATTGAAAACCACTTATTTTGATGAAAGTATGTAGAAAAAAGCTGACTTTTGGAGTAATGTGATCCACTTAACAGTGAAATGAGACCCACTTTAGGAGCAAAAATAAGCTAAAAAAAAAAATAAGCTAAGTTTTTCTCAAATCCAAAATGCAACCTAAGTTCCCTTTCACAAATCCAAATCGAATGGTCCAACCAGTAGCAGGGTGCTACGTGTTATGATCACAAAAATAACTATCCTTCAACATAAACTAAAACATGAAATAAATCAATTTCACTTGCCAAAAGACTCATATCTATGCACGCAATAGTGTAATAGTTTATTGGTGATTACATGCATACATCATAATGTAACAAAACTAATTAGGGACACGCAAAAGAGATCAAATTGAAATTGCCTTATTATGCAATACTACAAAGTACGGAAACCGGCATTTGTTTGCGGTAATTTTGAACCATATATGCTTATGGGAACGTGAAGCCATTCACTGTCATACCTCCATCAACGCATATAGTCTGCCCCGTTATGTATGAGGCCGCCGGTAGGCATAGGAATGCTACCAAGGAAGACACCTCTTTGGGCTCTCCAACGCGTTCCATAGGTGTTCGAGAGATAATAGCATTGAAAAAGTTTTCATCATCCAAATACTACAATAGAAAAGGAAAATAATAATTATGACATAATTTAATAAGCTAGTAATTAATTTCGATACATTGATAGGTTAAAATTTTACCGTTTCTTAAAAAAGAAAAAGAAAAAGAAAAAAGCACACGGGTGTGATGAAAAGGTCATTACAGGTTGGGATAAAGGGGTCTTCATGAACCAAGGCGCAACACAATTGGTCCTTATATTATCTTTTGCCCACTCGCATGCCAAATTTTTTGTCAGCTGATTCATTGCCCCTGCATACTTATAAAGACCTTCAATATTGTAGCTCAAAGTAGTAATAATATAATCCAAAAAATGATGAGACAAGCTTAAGTTACCTTTACTTGCTCCATATATGGAACCAGTACTGATTGATATGGCCCCACAAACTGAAGACACAAAGACAATGCTTCCTGCTGACGAAGCTTTCAATAGAGGATGGGCAAGTTGGCTCATGTGATAAGCTGATTCAAAATTTGTGGCCATGATAAAAGAGAAATCTTGGGCCGTATACTCCAAGGTCGGTTTTGTTTTGTTTGTCCCCACATTGTTTATCTATATCCATGCAATTATTGAACAATAGCACCGATTAGGAAATATATAAAAAATGCTAATAAAAGCTAGTGTTATTAATAAATTGACATAATAAATAAATTTCTGGATGATTTGTTTTTTAAAAGCTTATTTGCATCACTATTTCAAAATAGTTATGCAAATGCATACATAAAAATATGTGCTGAAGTACAACCTTAAGGGAGGGATTAACCAAAAAATAAGCATAACCAAGGGGTGACTTACAAGGATGTTAAGTTTCCCATTAAAGAGATTAGAGGCAGTGCTAATTAGATTCTCTCTCTCAGCTCTAGAGGATACATCGCACACTGAACCAGTGACTTGGAGACCCTTCTTTCTGCATTCACTTAAACATTCGTTAAGGTCGACTTCGTTTCGAGAGCATGTATGGACAGTTGCTCCAAAACCTGCTAGTTCCTCCACAATAGCATGCCTAATTAATCACAAAGTAATAAAAGGGGATCAATTTTTTTAGCGAATCAACGCGTTGAGAACATTGCTTGAGCTTCTTTTGAATGAATATACTATTATGAGGTGAATCACTTAATATAATTGAACTGACGATACATATCATACTATCATGCATAAAGGAGAGCTACTAGCATGAAAGTATTATGATTGAAAATATTTGCAAGAATAAGTAGTAAGAATAAGTTATTGATGAAGCTTTCTAGTTAAAAACAATAGCAAAAAAGGGAACACAAAAGGGAAAGAAAGTAGGGACCCTATTCCTTTGCTTCCACCGGTAACAAGAGCGGTCATGCCCTGAAGAGACCACCTACTGTTATCGGGCTGAGCCATTCTGTAAGATTTGTAAACCTAGAGAGGAAAGCTCGAAACTTTTAGATTTTATTGAATTGATTAAGACCGTACAAGATCCTATATCTATATATTAGTAGCAGAAAGTGAAAAACAAACTACCAAAATATCAGGGAGTTTGTTACTGCACGTGTCATATACACGTGTGTTATTTACGACAGATAAAGAATAGCTTATCTAGACTACTTGTAGTTTAACCAACTTTTCTGTCGTTTAACTTGCTACTTCTGCATTTGCTTCTTTTTCTTCTTCTGATCTCGATCATTTTCACACTCCCGCACAAGATGAGAGCTAGAACTGTGAATGTTAATGATGCTCATCTTGGTAAGTAAAGTAGCAAGCCGTTGAGCACTAAGTGCTTTTGTAAGCAAGTCTGCCAATTGTGTATGTGTAGTAGTATAAAATAACTTGATCACTTTGTCTTGTACCTTAGCTTTAACTAAATGATAGTCTACCTTGATATATTTAGTTCTTTCATGGAATACAGGGTTCTCTCCAATATACATTACTGCTTGATTATCACAGAAGAGCTATGCTGGTTGTGGATGATAGACTTTAAGATCCTTTAATAATGCTAACAGCCAAGTAATTTCACACACAATCACAACCATAGCTCTGTATTCTACCTTTGCAGATGATCTAGAAACTATGGATTGTTTTTTAGACTTTCATGAAATCAGAGACTCTCCCAAGAAAACACAATAACTAGTAGTTGATCTTCTGGTGTCAATACATGCTGCCCATTGAGCATCTGTAAAGGCTTTCAAATGAAAATATGATATGGAAGATAGCAAAATCCCTTGACCAGGACAACCTTTGATATATTGCAAAACTTTATAAGTTGCATCTAAATGGGGTTTTCTAGGCTTAGACATAAATTGGCTAAGTTTATATTTTGAGTATGTTATGTCAAGTTTGGTAATAGTAAGGTATAACAATCTACCAACCAGTCTTCTATAAACCCCTGGATCAAGTAGTAGTTCTCCGTGAAATTTACTCAGTTTTAGATTTTGTTCCATTGGAACTCTACTAGGCTTACAAGCTATCTGATAATTAAAAGAAATACTACACCTATAATATTTTCATAACAAATAAATTGTAGATGATAAGTTACTACTGATAGATAAAAAAGTGATTTTAGTAATGGGTTCAAATTAAATCCAACTTGGTATTTGGTTGTCCAAGCAATATTTCTTAGCTTAATTTGTCCATTGATCGGCAAGTGTTGATATGAATGATGAGGAAGACATGATCATACGGTTTTGATCTCAAGTCGCATGAAAAATATTTTCAATTCTGTTAATGATATTCTCTTGTCAGCATATGGACGTGATTGACAATATGCTGCACAGGGGTAAATTTCACTGAAACAGATTTTTTCTAGCATCGGAGGAGGATGCTAGTTAAATTTCGTAGAAACCATGAGGAGGTTATAAACGTCAACGTACAAATACAGTAAGACAAAAGCATGTTCTATGAATAGTAGCGGTTTCAAGCATTTTTGTAAGAGTGATTATTAAGAAACTTAAATTATACAAAATTTAATAAAAAAAGAATATATATAGACAAAAACACATACATGCAAATAAATAAAATCTTATAATTTCCTTCTACAATTATTTATTTATTTATTTTGAAATCATTATATGATAGTCTCATTATCAATGTTACAAACTACATCTCTTCAAAAGTTTAGTTAAATAAAAATTTTCTTGGACTCTTTATTTTTATTTGCAAGGACTTAATATGTTATTAAAGGGACCAAAGTTTAAGAACAAAATTTTGAAAATCTAATCGATGAATTGCATGTTCTCTATATTCTTAAAATATGTCAAAATTTCATGCCAATTGGATGTTATTTACCATTCGACCCATTAAATTATTTTTTATGTATAATTTTAGACTGCAAAAACTTAAAATTTAAATAGTTGATTGACAACATAAATATTGATCTTTTATCTTTTTGAAATTTTGCAAGTATGGAGGATTTAAAGAAGAAATTAAATGGTGAATTTGTTAAAATTCACATTTAATAAAAAAAATATTGAATAGAGTTGTAGCCTTAGTCTACAATCAAGTTTGTTATCAAATTTTGTCCAAAATTTAATTATGTTGGGCCTTAAAAAAAATTGGGGTGGTTACAAAATTTTTTTAATGATAAAAAAATCATAAATTTTTAAAATTTATACATGGTAATTGTTTTTTTTTTCTAGGTTAGGGTGGTCCTGTGATCATCCTAAACTCTCTATAGAGCCACCCCGGTCTAAGAATCCAATGAATCTTTTTCAGGTTAATGAAAGGATATGAAATAAAGTTAAATTTAGATTAGGCGAAGTATTATGTTCAACTAAACTCTGTTTATTGTCATTACATTATTGCCAGCTCTTAACAAATGAGATCTTTTGCGTGTATTTGTAAGCGATTATGTAGGGAAGTTCGATTTAATAGGAAATACTAAGAAAAAATAAATATTGACGAAAGGAAAGAACTGAGTGGGAACAGAGAACTGAAAGAATGGACAGATATACAAGTATTTCAAGTTATTTTTTATATCTTAACATTGATTATAACTTGCACAATGATCTTGTCTACTACTAAAAGTTTTATAAATTAATTTTGTTTATGGAGTAATTCTACGGTACCCCAAAAAAAGGGGTACGGCACTCACTAGTTAGTAACTTGCTATACCAGGTTACTTTTTTCTCACATTTTATGGTTTCATCTTCACATTGTGCAATTCTGTAAGGTTGAATTTAATCAACCATCTTGTTGGCTTTATTTTGTGCCAAATTTGCTTGTATTTCAGCATTTAGTAACTCTGTATTTAGGTGGGATTGTTGTAAGGGTAGTGAGTGAGATAGAGTGTTGAAATGCTCAAGAGTGTGCAAGAAAACAGAGCCTCGTGACTTGATCTCGTGGGTGACTTGCGGTTTCAAGCCGCCAAAAGTAGTACACGTGCCAAGCATGCCAGAAGTTGAAGCGTCATGCTAGCTGGAGCACTACAGGACAAAATAGGACAACTGGCCATTCTGTTATCTAGCGACTGGATCTTGCGACTCAGTCAAGCCGTGAGGCCAAGCCGCAAGCCAGCCTTGTTTTGAAAAACCTGACTTTTTACATTCCATTCTCACCCCGTATAAATACCCCTTATACCCACAAAAGAAAGAGAGCTTCTAGAGAGAATTTTGAGAGAGAAATCCTAGAGTAAAACAAGATTGATTCATCTACAATCTTTACATAAGAGTCTCTTCAAATTCCTTAACTCTCTTTCTCTCCATTGTTAAACCCTTGAGAGATCTTTTACCAAAACCTTTTCTCACCATATCCATTACTATGAGAGGGCTGTTTGGTGTTCTGGGAAGCAGTTAAGAAGGAACCAATCTACATTGGTTGATGCTATGGTCAAGTAGCAGAATCTAGGAAGCTAGAAAAAAAATAGGTTTGGCACAATCTCGTTGGAGCAAGAAGCTTGGAGGGCTTAGGTACACTGGGTGGATTAGGCTTGAATGGTCTATTGCTGTTCATGTATCCCAACTACATTTTCTAGTGGATTACTTACCGCTTGGAGGGCGGCAGAGAGGTTTTACGCCAAGGGCTTCGGTTTCCTCTTCGATAACACATCGTATGTTGTCCTTGTGTTTGCATCTTCCTTCCCTTTTATCTTTGCCTTTTATTATCTGCTGTGGGTTGTGATTTTAATTGGCTTAGATTGTTTACCAATTCTTTTTATAACTTTTGTTTATTTTCCGCACATTAGTTGTTTGTCATAAAGCTTGAATTGGTTATTTTGTAATTGGGGGTCTAAACGTTCAAAGGTGTTTTATATACTAATTGAACTTTCAATTGGTATTAGAGTGGGTGCACTTGTTGTGGTTTAATTACCTAAGTGCGATCCTTGACCCCTTTGTTATAGATGCTGTTATGGAAAGGGTCATGCTGAATTGTAGTTGAAGTGTTTATGAAAATGACTCTATGAGTATGTTTGAAGGGTGTCCTAACAATGAACTCTTAGAGCTATTAAAAACTAAGAAACATGCGAGGATATTTGTTCACATATTGAAATATTTTGAAAATGAGAATCACATCTTCAATAATAGCATATTTGAATCTAAATCTTTGATTAAGAAGTACAAAAGAAAAAATAGAATGTTGCGTGAGATGATTAATAATCTGAAAATGAAATGTAAATCTAACAGAAGCATGAAAACTGAAGACAAAATTATGTTTGAAGGTCAAGAATGTTTATCTCATGTGAGCTTATTTGTGCATACCTCATTGAAGGTATTTAATTCATGCTCGTGGTATCTTGACAACGGGTGTTCTCATCACATGACAGGGGATAAATCACTGTTTAAGACACTTAAAGAGAAGGTTGGTGACTATGTGACTTTTGGTGATGGAAGTCATGTTCAAGTTCTCGGTAAAGGGATTATCGAGATACCTGGATTACCTCTGTTGAAAGATGTTTTATACATCAAAGGGCTGAAGGCAAATCTGCTGAGTATCACTCAAATATGTGATGAGGATTTCCTTGTCCAATTCTCTAAGAAGGGATGCTTAATCATCAATGAAGAAGGGATTCAAGTCTTGGAGGGAAATCAGACTATAGACAACTGCTATGGAGTAGTTCCTACAGCACCCATTTCGTGTAGAAGTGCTCGTGTTGACATGTTGGAACTTTGGCATCACAGATTTGGGCATGCGAATTTCAAACAAGTAGCTAAAGTGTCTAAACTTGAAGCAGTTGAGAGACTTCCTAAGTTTGGAAAGGTGAAGAAGACTATTTGTGGTGCATACCAAATGGGAAAGCAAACAAAGGCAAGTCATCACAAGGTGAATGTGATTGCTACTTCTTGGTGTTTAGAGTTACTTCATGTTGATCTAACGGGGCCTACTAGAACTGAAAGCCTAGGAGGAAAGAGGTACATTATGGTCATTGTGGATGATTACTCAAGATACACTTGGGTTGAATTTCTTAGAGAAAAATCAGAAGCATATGAAAGGTTGGAAATTCTTTGCAAGAAACTACAAAATGAGAAAGGGGTCTCTATTGCCAAGATAAGAAGTGATCATGGGAAAGAATTTGAGAATGTAAGATTTGAGTCTTTCTGTGAAAAGAATGGAATCAAAAAGGAATTTTCAACTCCCAAAACGCCTCAACAAAATGGAGTAGTAGAGAGAAAGAATCGGGTGATTCAGGAAATGACAAGAGTCATGTTACTTAACAAGCAAATACCTCAAAAGTTTTGGGGAGAAGCTATGAACACCTCGTGTCACATTGGCAATAGAATATTTTTCCCAGTAGGAACAAAGAAGATCGCCTATGAGATTTGGAATGGAAA
This sequence comes from Quercus lobata, assembly GCF_001633185.2. Lineage (NCBI taxonomy): Eukaryota > Viridiplantae > Streptophyta > Magnoliopsida > Fagales > Fagaceae > Quercus > Quercus lobata. The sequence goes on along the minus strand of NC_044904.1, from coordinate 27,973,432 downwards.
GAAGCCCAGAGTAAAGTATTTCCGAGTGTTTGGAAGCAAGTGTTATATCCTAAATGATCGGGAGAATCTTGGGAAATTTGATGCAAAAAGCGATGAAGGTATTTTCCTTGGGTACTCTACTACTAGCCAGGCGTATAGAGTTTTTAACAAGAGAACTAAGACAGTGATGGAGTCCATCAATGTCAAGATTGATGATGCCTTAACAAAGGTAGAAATGATTGATGATGGAGAAGGGCTGAGCACCAAAGAACCCGATGTTGAGGTCGAAGCTCTTGATATAGAAGTTGAAGGATCTACACCGGAAGAAGAATCAACTCCCATGAACCCAAGAATGGAAACAAGATCAATGTCTAGAACATCAAGTCCTCTCACTCCTCCAGAAGTCCATCCTCCCATCTCACGGAGTGATGAAGTCTCCACATCAAAGAAGCCATCATCAAGAGTGATTAAGAACCATCCGGAAAGCAACATCATAGGGTCTCTAGATGAAGGTCTTCGCCTCAAAAAAGGAAACATCCTTTTGGCCAATCATGTAACATATCATTGCTACCTTGCTCAATTTAAGCCAAAAAGGTAGAAGAGGCTCTTTAAGATGAGAATTGGGTTGAGTCAATGCATGAAAAGCTGAATTACTTTGTGAGGAATGATGTCTGGGAACTTGCTCCAAGGCTTGAAAATGTTCATGTCATAGGCACGAAATGGATATTCAAAAACAAAACCGATGAAGATGGAGAGATAATACGGAATAAATCTCGGTTAGTAGCTCAAGGATACACTCAAGTAAAAGGAGTAGACTTTGATGAATCCTTCGCTCCTGTGGCAAGACTTGAGTCTATTCGAATTCTCATGTCCATTGCATGCACTATGAACTTCAAACTCTATCAAATGGATGTAAAATGTGCATTTCTAAATGGATACCTGAATGAAGAAGTGTTTGTTGAGAAACCAAAAGGTTTTGAGGATCCTCACTTTCCTGATCATGTGTTGAGATTGAAGAAAGCCCTTTATGGCTTAAAACAAGCGCCTAGAGCTTGGTATAATCGGCTTACACATTACCTCCTAGATAGAGGATTCAAAAGGGGATATGCCGACCGGACTATGTTTGTCAAAAATGATGAAGATTATCTCCTTGTGGCACAAGTATATGTTGATGACATAGTGTTTGGGGCTACCTTTGAAGATCGAGCTATTGAATTCTCTAAGGAAATGAAGAAAGAATTTGAGATGAGTATGGTGGGGGAACTCACATGTTTCTTAGGCTTTCAAGTCAAACAACAGAAGGAAGGTATATTCGTTTCACAAGAAAAGTATGCTAGAAACATTGTTAAGAAGTTTGGACTAGATTCCAAAAAACATGCCTCCACTCCCATGAGCTCGTCTATTAAAATGAATGTTGATTCTTCTAGAGTGGAAGTGAGTCCTACCTTATATAGGAGTATCATTGAAAGTTTACTCTATCTTACAGCTAGTAGATCGGACATTGCATTCAGCATTGGTGTTTGTGCCAGATATCAAGCTAATCTAAAGGAATCACACCTGACTGCGGTTCAGGGAATTATTCGATATATCAATGGAACTTCAGACTATGGTCTGTGGTATTCAAATGACTCAAATGCTTGTCTTGCCGAGTATTCAGATGTTGACTGGGCTGGTAGTGTGGACGATTAGAAGAGTACTTTAGGAGGCTGCTTCTACCTTGGTAATAATCTTGTCTCGTGGATGAGCAAGAAATAAAATTCCGTGTCTCTCTCTACTGCTGAAGCAGAGTACATAGCCGTTGGAAGTTGCTGCACCCAGCTTCTTTGGATGAAGAAATTACTCCATGACTATGGAATTCCTCAAGAGACGATGTGTGTCTTCTGTGACAACACCAGTGCCATCAATCTATCTAAGAACCCTGTCCAGCATTCAAAATCTAAACACATAGAGATACGTTACCATTTCATTCGAGATTTGGTAGAGAAAAGAGTTGTGTGCCTTGAATTCATACACACTAACAATCAAAAGGCGGACATCTTCACCAAGCCTGTCGATGGTTCACGGTTTGAATCCCTCCGTAAGACTATTGGTGTTAGTACAATTCCTTGAATCTCTTGTGTGATGTGTGCTTCACATATTTACAATGTGTTAGTTTTTTTGTTGGGGCACACACTACTTTGTTGGCATTTTGTATAGCATGATTCTGTTGGATGTTAACTGCTTTGTTTGTTTTTGTTGTTTTTACATTGTTTCTTTTGATCAATATTTTCTTTCTTATGTGTCAAAAATCCAAAAACCATATAAAAGTATAAAATCAAAAAGTTTGGTCGACTTTGTTGAGTTTTGTCTCAAAACTTGTTTTGTCTTGTACCTTTGTGCCAATGGCTTTATGCATTTACGAGCGTAGCTTGTTTCTTTGCACTCTTATTACTGTGGAAGAAATCTTGAAATCTATGTGATTGTTGTAAATAGATCTTCAAACTTGTCATGAATGATTAGTGAATGGTTATGTTGATCTTGAGACATGCATAGACTTGTGCCTATATATCCTCCCACTCTTTATTTTTGTTTTTGTTAAAAGGAGCTCACCAAATGTAAATCTCCAAATGAAAAGAGATATTGAGCTGTAAAAGCCTGTCGCACATATTAGTATTCGATTAGGAAAAAGGGAAAGGGACCAATAATTATAGTGAATGATTATTCAAAAAGCCAAAGGCTTTCTCATCAAGGTGAAATATCAAATATCACTCTCACAATGAGAGGTCACTGTCTCAAAAGGATCAAAAAGATCAAATGTTATGATTGAAAATGGAGTCAAATGTAAAGCTCCAAATTATGTAATCAAGTCATGTGGTAGGTCATAGAAGCATACTTTTGTAATTGAGATGGGTCACATGATCTATTGCTAATTGTGTATGCCTTGGTTGAATTGATCATTGAAACTTCACGTTAGACTAAGGACTATCTCATTGTTGATACCCACACACAACATACAAGTTTATGTTCAATGAATGCCATATTCATTTATGTGATTATACTTGATAAAATGTGTTTTCACATGCTCAATATTTGTTGATTCAAACACAAAAAGATTTTTGAGTGTTTTAGGTGTTTTTGGAAAGTACTTTGTTCTTCAAATACTGAAAATTTCAAAAAATAGTGTTGCCCTGTTTTGGCGACTCAGTCGCGGGTAAGTCAAGTCGCATTCCACAGTTGCGAGCTCGCGGGTCAGGTTTGGCGACTTGTTCGCGAGTGGAAGGTCCAGTCGCGAGGGGTACACAGAGATTTTTGCGGCTCAGCTCGTGACTCCCTCGCGAGTGAGACTTCTAGTAGCGAAAAACACTTAGAAAATTTTTTCAAATTTTCAATTTGAAGTGTTTTGGCGGGTAATCTTGGCAACTATCTAGCGACTTACCTCAGCCGCGAAAATTGCGTGTTTTGCAAAATGAGCTCATTTTCAACACTATTCTTAAAAAAGGTCTTCATTTGCTTGTGTTGCGTTCTGTGACTGTTCACTTTTTGGTCTTACTTTCAATATTTCAACATCACTGTGGTAATCTTCAAATTCTTCCACCATTTTGTTACCATTCTCTCAATCTTCAAGGAAAGGTATGGGTTTTGTCCTCTACTCTTTATTTTTCACAGTTATTGCCTTTTCGTCATGGATTTTGTGTTCTATTTGGTATTCGTATTTCTCTTAACCGTGTTTGGTTATTTGAGTGTCTGATGTTCTTATTTTTTTGTGGTTTTAATCTGATCCACTCTTTATTGTGGCAACATTGGGTCATTATTGTCCCTCATTGTTATTTTCTGGTCATTTCCATCCAGCTGTTAGGGTTATCTTCATAATCCCTAGTTTGAAACTAACCCTCTGCTAATAATGTCTGTTGGATTGTGTTCTTTCTTTTCCTCTATTAAATGATACAGACTTGAAATGTCTCCATTCAAGAAAGCAGCTGTGAAAGGAGGTAGTTCCAAATGAAAGGAACCTGTCATTGATGTCGATGACTACTCACCTCAAACAAAAGGGTTTCGTTCTTCATCAAGAGTGTTCGATCCCAACAACTTCAGATCCTATGCTGCCTTTCAGTGTTATGAGAATTATTTCTGAAATGCTACACCTTTACTAGAAAGACCTGTTGACCAATCATCACTTCATGACATTGACATTCCAAAATGGTTTGCTCACAAAGATTGGAATTACCTTCTCTCTGATCTGGATGAAGCTTATGAGAATTTGGTAAAGGAATTTTATGCCAATGCGATTGTGGAAGGAGAAGAACTCAAGTGCTGGGTTAGGAGAAAGAACTTTTCAGTCTTTCCTGCATATTTGGCAGAGATCCTTTACATCAACCGACCAATGCTTAGACACTCACCGGTTTATGATGATCTTTGTCCTGATGAGGAACTCCTTAAGGAGGGTCTTGGACAAGACTTGGAATTCTCATCCAATGGAAACTCAGTTAGCGTTTCCTCTCTTCCTCCGAAACTGAGAGTGCTTACAATTATGATGTTTCACAATTTGTACCCCCTATCCAGCACTGGGTATATGAACCTCGAACGTGCCTTGTTTCTTCATGACCTAATCTCTGATGTAGAGATTGACATCTGTGCTCACATCTTTCATGTTCTGCGCAAAACGGTTCTATGAACTGAGTCCTGAATATGTGTTCCTTTTTGCTGTCTCATTTCAAGGATCTTAAAGCTCAAAGGAATTTATCTAACAGCAGATGAATCTCCTTGCCTAAAACCGAATCCAGTCAACATGCGTACATTCAACACAAGCATTGGTCATAGTCAGAAGAGAGCCAAACCGAAAACTTCCACATCTCACAGTGGCTCGCATTTCAGCACTCTCTCCCTTGACGAAAAACTTGATCACATTGTATCATCTGTCCACGAGTTGAATACCAAGATGTCCGCACTCACATTTACTTTACACCATCACAGCACTCGATGGGATGTGAAGTTTACCTCACTTCAAACTCAATTGGATTAGATTTAAATAAAGCTAGAAGAGGATGTGTAGCTATTCCATGACAAAAAGGGGGAGATGCTGTCATAAGGGAGGGGAATGCAATGAAAGGGGGAGTTTGATTAGAGGGGGAGAAAATTACCTAAGGGGGAGTGTTTTAGCAAGCAGTTTCAATACTTTACTTTAAGTTGTTATTCAGTTTATTATGTGTTTGTACCCATGTTGCTTCTATAAGCTTTTAGGATTTATGTTCTTTAATCTGTAGGCTTTATGGTTTGTACCATGCTTTATGCAGCCTTTTATACTTTGTTAAATCAGTATTGTTAACTAAATGTCATGCATTTTCTTGTTAAGTACTGTCACTCTTGTACTCTTGTAGGATTGTTCCTAGATGCATATACTTAGTGTATTGTGCATTGGTTGAGTGTTGGGCATGCAAGTGACTTGCATTGAGCTTGTTAGCTTGTTTCTTCAAGTGTTCATTCCAAGTGTGAATGAGTATTGTGGTCACTACCTTGTAGTGATTGCTTTGTTGATCAAGCCGTGGTTTATTTCTAAACTCCATCTTTGCTTGATCACATATTGCTTGCTTTATATGCATTTCATGCTTTTCTGCATACAATGATCATGTTGTATTGTTGTGTTTCAGGAGTTTCATGTTCATATGATTCAAGAGTTTCACAGTTTCTAGAGTTAGGTGTGAGTGAGTTTTGCTCAACTGTTCCCAACTCATATGTTAAGTCTAGAGTCTGTTTTAGGTTTTGTCACGGAATAGCCAAAGGGGGAGATTGTAAGGTTGAATTTAATCAACCATCTTGTTGACTTTATTCTGTGTCAAATTTGCTTGTATTTCAACATTTAGTAACCCTGTATTTAAGTGGGATTGTTGTAAGGGTAGTGAGTGAGATAGAGTGTTGAAATGCTCAAGAGTGTGCAAGAAAACAGAGCCTCGCGACTTGATCTCTTGGGTGACTCGCGGCTTCAAGCCACCAGAAGCAGCATACGTGCCAAGCATGCCAGAAGTTGAAGCGTCATGCTAGTTGGAGCACTATAAGACAAAATAGGACAACTGGCCGTTCTGTTATCTCGCGGCTGGATCTCGCGACTCAGTCAAGCTGCGAGGCCAAGCCGCAAGCCAGCCTTGTTTTGAAAAACCTGACTCGTCACATTCCATTCTTATCTCAGTATAATACTCCTTATACCCACAAAAGAAAGAGAGCTTCTAGAGAGAATTTTGAGAGAGAAACCCTAGAGTAAAACAAGATTGATTCATCTACAATCTTTACATAAGAGTCTTTTCAAATTCCTCAACTCTCTTCCTCTGTATTGTTAAACCCTTGAGAGGTCTTTTACCAAAACCTTTTCTCACCATATCCATTACTGTGAGAGGGCTGTTTGGTGTTCTGGGAAGCAGTTAGGAAGGAACCAATCTATATTAGTTGATACTATGGTCAAGTAGCGGAATCCGGGAAGTTAGAAAAGAAATAGGTTCGACACAACCTCGTTGGAGCAAGAAACTTGGAGGGCTTAGGTACACTAGGTAGATTAGGTTTGGAGGGTCTATTGCTGTTCATGTATCCCAACTACATTTTCTAGTGGATTACTTATCGCTTAGAGGGTGGCGGAGAGGTTTTACGTCAAGGGTTTCGATTTCCTTTTCGATAACACATTATGTGTTGTCCTTGTGTTTGCATCTTCCTTCCCTTTTATCTTTGCCTTTTATTATCTGCTGTGGGTTGTGATTTTAATTGGTTTAGATTGTTTACCAATTCTGTTTATAGGTTTTGTTCATTTTCTGCACACTAGTTGTTTGTCATAAAACTTGAATTGGTTATTTGTAATTGGGGGTCTAAACGTTCAAGGGTTTTTTATACACTAATTGAACTTTCAAGTTCTAACATCATAAGTGACAGTTCTTTTTTCACATTTGGTAGTTCCCTTACTTTTTTCTCACATTTGACAGTTTCATCCTCACATTGTACAGTTCTAAAGTTTTATTTTCACATTGTACAGTTCTAACATCACATATAACAGTTCTTTTCTCACATTTGATGGTTTTATTACTTTTTTTTTCTCACATTTGATAGTTCCATCCTTATATTGTGCGTTTCCAACATCACATATGACAATTCTTTTATCACATTGAGTGGTTTCCTTACTTTTTTCTCACACTTGATGGTTCCATTCTCATATTGTGTAGTTCCAACATTACATTTGACAGTTTTTTCTCACATTTGGTGGTTCCCTTATTTTTTTCTCAAATTTGACAGTTCCATCCTCCTGTTGTGCAGTTCTAACATCACATGTGACAGTTCTTTTCTCACATTTGGTAGTTTCCTTACTTTTTTTCTTACATTTGATGGTTCCATCCTCACATTGTGCGGTTCCAACGTTACACATGACAGTTCTTTCGTCATATTGGGTGGTTTTCTTACCTTTTTCTCACACTTGATAGTTCCATCCTCACTTTATGCGGCTTCAATATCACATATGACAGTTCTTTTGTCACATTAGGTGGTTTCTTTACTTTTTTCTCATACTTGACGGTTCTATCCTCACATTGTGCAGTTCCATCATCACATGTGATAGTTCTTTTCTCACATTAGGTAGTTCCCTTACTTTTTCTCACATTTAATGGTTCCATCCTCACATTTTATAGTTCCAACATCACATGTGAGTTTTTTTCTCATATTTAGTAGTTTCAGTACTTTTTCTCATATTTGACAGTTTCATCCCTACATTATGCGATTCTAACATCACATATGACAGTTCTTTTATCACATTGGATTGTGCCCTTACTTTTTTCTCATATTTGACGGTTTTATCCTCACATTGTGTAGTTCCAATATCACATGTGACAGTTTTTTTTCTCACGTTGGTGGTTCCCTTACTTTTTTTTTTTCACATTTGACGATTTCATCCTCTCGTTGTGCAGTTCCAACATCACATGTGATAGTTTTTTTCTCACATTTGGTGGTTCCCTTACTTTTTTTCTTACATTTGACGGTTCCATCCTCACATTTTGCAGTTCTAACATCACATGTAATAGTTCTTTTCTCACATTTCGCGGTTTCCTTACTTTTTTTTCACATTTGACGGTTTCATCCCCATATTACGCAGTTCCAACATCAAATGTGACAGTTCTTTTCTCATATTTTGTGGTTCTCTTACTTTTTCTCACATTTAATGGTTCCATTCTCACGTTATGCAATTCCAACATCATATGTGTAATTTTTTTGTCATATTTGGTGGTTCTCTCACTTTTTCTCACATTTGACGGTTCCATCTTCACATTGTTCAGTTCCAATATCACATGTGACAGTTTTTTTCTCACGTTGGATGGTTCCCTTACTTTTTTCTCACATTTAACGGTTTCATCCTCACGTTGTGCAGTTCCAACATCACATGTGACAATTTTTTTCTCACATTTGGTGGTTCCCTTACTTTTTTTCTCACATTTGACGGTTCCATCTTTACATTGTGCAGTTCCAACATCACATGTAACAGTTTTTTTCTCACATTTGATAGTCCCCTTACTTTTTTCTCACATTTGATGGTTTCATCTTTGCATTATGTAGTTCCAGTATCAAATATGATAGTTCTTTTCTCATATTTGGTGGTTCTCTTATTTTTTTTTCTCACATTTGACGGTTCCATCATCATATTGTGCAATTCCAACATCATATGTGTCAGTTCTTTTGTCACATTTGATGGTTCCCTTATTTTTTTTCTCACATTTAACGATTCTATCATCACATTGTGCAATTCCAACATTACATGTGATAGTTCTTTTCTTACGTTGGGTGGTTCTCTAACTTTTTTCTCACATTTGATAGTTCCATCCTCACATTGTGCAGTTCTAATATTACATTTGACAGTTTTTTTATTACATATAGTGGTTCATTTATTTTTTTCCTCAAATTTGATGGTTTCATTGCTATATTAAGCAGTACCAACATCGAGTCTGTTCTATTTTTGTTACATGTGACAATTCTTTTCTCACATTTGGTGATTCCTTTACTCTTTTTTTTTTTTTTTACATTTGACGGTTTTATCCTCACATTATGCAGTTCCAATATCACATGTGATAGTTCTTTTCTTACATTTGGTGGTTCCTTTACTTTTTTTCCCTCACATTTGACAGTTCCATTCTCACATTGTATAGTTCCAACATCACATGTGACAGTTGTTTCTCACATTTGGTGGTTCTCTTACTTTTTTCTCACATTTGATGGTTCCATTGTCACATTAAGTAACACCAACATCACATCTGACTCTATTTTTATCACATTTAGTGATACCCTATTTTTTTATTCTCAAATTTGTCTGTTCCATTATTACATAGGGTAGTACCCATATTACTTCTGACCGTACTTTTATTACATTCGATGGTACCCTATTTTTTTCCTTACAATTGATAGTTCAATTGTCATAGTAAGCACTATCAATATCACATTTGACCATAATTTTACATTTAGGCTTATCACTAAGGTCACTTTTTTACTTACTAATAACCACTCATCACAATAGTAATTTTTTAAAGTTATTAAAAAATTTAGACCTAAAATCGAAAACCAAAAAAAGAAAAAGAAAAAAAGAAGCATCCCATGAAATTAGCCTAACCACAATAATTACTCTTGTTCACAAAAAAAATCAGCTGGAATTATCTCGGTTTCTTCCACAAATATTTGAATATACCAATTAACTTCCTACGTATCTCCCTCGGTAGCTTTCATCACATTCAAGGGCATACCTCCCTATAAAATAACATAGTTGAGGTCATTTTCTTGATGTTTATATTTTTATTATTTATATATGATGGTGAACCAAAAATTAGACTATCTCCAATTTGTCCATAGTGTCGTTCAAGACCAGAAAGGTCATCCAAGTGTAAGAAGGTCATCTAGCATGGAGTCACCTGGACGACCGTTAAACACTTAGAAATTTTCGGAGTAAATCTATATCCAAAAGCTTATGATTTAGACCACGTTCTGCTATTCTGAAGTAGGAGCAAAATTCTTATTCATTGCTCTAACTTCCCACTAAGTTCTTAACTTCTGATGACAGTTGTAGAAATTAAGTCTAAACCTTCTAACTTCCATCCATGTTGAGGAAGTTACTAAACAAGTAACCACTCCAAATCTCACTATAAAAGGACTCAACCATATGAAATCAAAGTAAGTTTTTCACCACTTATAGAGTTGGAATTCCTGATTTCAAGAGAGAAAACTAACTTAAGCATCAAAGGGTTCTTGGCTAGTTCACCCCAGTCACCTTTGATCTTGTGCTTCTTTCTTTTCAGGCCTGTCAAACAATCTCAAGCCCATTGAAACCCGAAGCATTTAGCCTACTGATTTTCTATGCATCATCAATATATACTATAAAACCGAAGATGTATAACCTTGTGTGCTCTCTAATTGTTCTTATGCAACATCTACAACTTAATCACAGTTGTGTGTTTATTGTGGTGTCTAAGGTTGGAAATAGGGTGACTATACAATTAGCAAGTTATGCAAAAAATCCAATACAAAGATTGTTGACAATTTTAAACTTTTCAGTAAACACTTGAATTAAAACTACAGATCTAGTATGAAATAGTCATCAATCAAGGCTACTATACCAGGTTTTATATTTTTTAGGCATTTTCATTAGATCCACATGTGCGGAAGTGTCAAATGACTGTGTCTGACACGAGTATAACCACCCCAACTAAAGTGTCTATGCAGTTTTGTTTCATAAAATTATTATTATATTTAGACCCATCTAAAACAAAATAAACATCCTAAAAAATTTCCACAATAACAAAAATTACCAATAGAAAAGCTAAAAACAATTAAGCACAATTGACCGATTTTACCAAAAACGAACAACCCAGTCTTTTTTTAAAAAAATTATCAAAATTATTTTGTCATTGAGAGTTTAGCATATCGACCACAATGATAAGTGTGAGCCTCATTTGAGTCACCAGAGCCTCTACTAGCTAAGTCTGAGAGAGCCCTAATAGCAATGAAATGTTTTCATTGTTGAAGACTTATCGGTGCCTCAAAGCACTTATCTCTCTCTCTCTCTCTCTCTGGGTTTTGCAAAATTTATACAAACTTGTCATTCTAAAGCCATTTTGTATTTGTTCCTATAAAATGTTGGAACGTGTAATTTGAACATAATTGGCTGTTAAAAGGTCAATTTTCATCTCTATACTTTGTTTGAATCAACATGGTGGCAAGTCGTTATATTTTTTACCGAGCAACTTTTGTTCGAATCCTTCACGCCTGCAATTTTATTTTTTTGAATTTTCAATTTTCGGTCCATAAGCTGAACAGCTCACAAGATCCTACGCCCAAGAAAAACCCTAGTTCATCCTAAATCTTCTTTTCTTCAATGTCGGTGATAACAACCACTGATTTTCCTCTCTTTCTCTGCCCTTTTGTTTGAAGTCTCTACCATTTCTCGTCACTAAAATCTCAGTATGTCTCATCCTTATTCTTTAGTTTTCCATCTGAGTTTTTTGCCGTTTGGCTTTTGTATTGTTGAATTGTTATTAATCTTGTTTTGTTTTTGTTTTCCTTTTGGTTTTGCAAGTCCAGGGACATACACAGGTAGGGGCTTGGGCCACTCTGGCCCAAATTTTTTTTTTTTTTTTTAAATAGGTTAAATTTTTTATTTTTTTTATTTTTTTTAAAAAGGACTTGGCCCCCGTACAAAAAGCTTGGGCCCCTCTGAAATTGTAAACCATTAACCCAACGTCCTAGCCAGCCAGCCCACATGTAAAAAAGAAAAAAAGAAAAAAAAAAGAAGAGTTTAAGGTCCAATTGTATTGGGCGTCCGCGTTTGTGCATCCGTGTCTCAAGCCTTTTTTTTTTTTAACCAGCGTGTTATGTATTGTTCATTGGCCATGAACAGTGAATTTAGGCCAATGAACAGTACTAAACAATAATAAATAGAAAAGAAAAAATTATTTTTTTATTATTTTTAGTTTTTAGCAAAATAAGCTGTATTTAAACACATACTTAGGCCAAAAGACAAAGTGAGAGGCGAGAGACTCAGAGTGAGAGACTTTGCCGCTGCCCATGCCGTGACGCTGCCACCATGCGAGAGCGACGAGACCTATCTCTCAGACCCATGCTACACCCACACGGCCACACCCACAACGCAACACCCATCTCGCCGTGACGGCGCTGCTGGCTTTGATCTGCTCCAGCCTTCACACTCAAGTATTTAATCTATCCTTCAAAATCTCAGAATCTATGCTTGTGGTGTTTGTGTTTTTACTGAAGAGGAATCTGTGCTTGTGTTATTTTTTTTTGGCTTTTAGGCTTTGTGACTATCTTACTGATGAGTCTATGTTTGTCTTTGTGAATCGTGACTTTGTGTGACTATATTATATAGATAGGAGAGAGAGTAGAGTCTCTAGAGATTAGAGAAAATATCAGTGTTTGACTGTTTGTTGTGTAGTAGTTGGGAAATAAAATAGGGACAAGTTACAGGCTCACAGTAAAAGGAAAACTTCATTTTTGGTTATTGTTATCACATTGTTAGTTTTTGGAATAGAGTTACTGGATTGGAGTTGGTATTAAGTTCATCTTGTTATCACTGGTTCTTTTTAGTTGCCTGCTTTATGTTTTCTAATATGAAAAACTCTTTGAGTATTGATCTTAGAAGCAAACCCTGAGTTCCTAGTCATGTGGCTTAATGGTTAGAAATTTTCTGTTCTAGGTTCTGTTTTTATTTATTTTTTTCTTTTTTCAGCTGCTAACCAGAACAATATGTTTTATGGAACTATGACATGAACATATGAGATAATTGATGTAGTCACTTCCTTTTTGCTTGTCTAATGTTTTCTGTTTTTCATTTTAGCTAGTGCTTATATACCTGGAGCACTAGATTTGATGACTGACTTACTTCACAACCTCCAATATAAGACTATGGCTCTAATGTTTTATCACATTCTTGTTTATTTAGCAGCTGTTTCAGCAAAACCCACTTTCAAGCACATTCCTAAGGTATGCTGTTACAGTGTAGTGTTAATAGATTTGGATATATCAGTCAAGGGGTTTAATAGGTTTGTGTTTTTATTCTTTCGTTGTTTGGTAGATATGCCATGTAATTGGGCTCTGGCTGTTTTGAGGCGAGTTTTACCCCCATGAGCATTTTGGACAATGTATTTTGATATTCTAATTCTGTATTCCAGGACTAGTATTGTTAGTTTTATATCTATATAGGGATCATTATTTGAGTATCTGGGTAAATTTATTACTTATAGTCTTATATACTTGGATGAAACATTTGGATCAAAATATTTTTGATTTAGAAAATGAATTTTTTATTTGGTTTTTCAATTACAATTAATTGGTTGACCACTGTAAAAATTTTTTGGATTGCAAGTACATGACTGGGAAGCTGCTTTTGAAGTTGGATACTGTTAAATTCATGGTAGCAAATTATACCATAATTTCAGCTCTGAACTATATCTTTTAAAAAAAGACATTTTAGGTGGGGGAGAGAGGAGATGAATCTTGGATGTTTTTGTTGAAATTTTGAAATACCAAACATGTCATTGAGCTATACATTTTATACATATTATTTGAAACAAAACATCTACTTCATTTTTGCTTTGTATCCCATTGATATTAGGATCACCATGTTTTCCTTAAGCTTGTAAAAGCTATGCAGGAAAAAGAATGCATGACAAACTTGTCCCACTCAAACAAGCAATTTTATGAGTGCGTATTTGATACATTGCATTACAAAAAACTGTCACATAACTTTTAATTTTCTTGTTTTTAATAAAAAAAATGCCTTGCTCAAACGCATACTTGTTCTTCACCTTGTGTCTCTATCCACCAAAAAAAACTTAAAAAAAAAAAAAAAAAAAAAAAAAAAGGTTCTTCACCCTGTGTTGCATATGTCAAGAAAGCATTACTATTCAGCAAATCAGACAAAAGATGATAAATAGAAAGGGCAAAACTTAGATACAGTACCTTAGGTACTCCTTTTAAAATTCTGCCACGTGTCCAGTCACTTAAGTTTGTAAACGGCATTAACCAACCGTATCTTCCTCCTCTTCTTCTTCTTCTTCTGCTTCTTCTTCTTCTTCTTTTCTCCTGTGAAAGCCATTCAAAATTCCAGAAAACTCCAAACCCCAATTTCTCACACCTAATCTATAATATTGAGATACAAATCATCCTACAATGCTAGAGCATCCAAAACCTACATATCCAAAAAAAAAAAAAACCCAAAATTTTTAGTCTGCATTTTGTTTATTCTGTTCTTGTAAGACCACTGTTTTATGGTTTCATCTTTTTTGGGTTGGACGTTGTTGCTAAGTCCAGGGTCCCATTGTATACTTCTTTTCTATTTATAATACAAAATTCTCTCTTTTTTCTTTAAAAAAAAAATTCATAAATCCCACAAACCCAGTTCACAAATTCCAAATCCAAATCAACCCGGCCTTCAACTAAACCAAGTCTAAAAGCGCAAAATTTGACTTAGATCTACTGGGTATGAGCTTATCTGAATAGATTGTTCTTAACAGCTCCGTGTGTTAGTTCAAGTTTAAGAGACACTATGTGTTGTTGCTTCGTGCTGCTGCTTCACCTTCGCGTGTTAGTTCTTGACAGCTCTGTGCTACCGCTTCAGTTGCGAAAATGAAGACGAAGAGGAAGAGGAAGATAGTGGGGTTAGGGTTCTCAAAGCTGATTGAATGGGTGACATTTGAACAGGTGGAATCGTCCATAGAGGATTTCTTTTAGCAAAACTTTTCTTTTTCTCTGGAGAGAGAGAGAGAGATTTAAGGTTTTTCTTGTTTTTTTCATGGCAGATTGGGTTTCAGCAGAACAAGAAAAGTAAAAAAGAAAAATACGAATGACCAACTTAACGCCATTTGCAAACTTAAATGGCTGGACAGGTGGCAGAATTTTAAAAGGGGTATCTAAGGAACAGTACCTTTTTTTTTTTTTGAGAAATCACAAAGGAATGCTTCTAATTAGGAAATACCAGCTAAATCAGCTTGGTAAAAGGATAGTACATTAGGTGGAACATCTTCCATCCATATTACACAATTTGGTAAATTAACTGCTAACTGAGCCAAGTTGTGTGCAACTGTGTTACCCTCCCTCTTAGTATGAGAGTAGGATAATTTTGAAAAAGCTGAAGATAATGATAGAGTGTCTTGCAATAGCAAACCATACGGGGCCAAACCAGGATCTTTAGAGCTCAATGCTGCCATTACCAGGGAAGAATCACCCTCCAGTACCACATCAGATAGGCCCATCTCCTGTGCAAACTCAAGAGCTTTGTTGGCAGCCAAAGCTTCAATCTCTATCGCCTGAAGGAGTTGAGGGACACGAGTGGCCATGGCTGCAATAACCAGTCCCTCCTTGTCACGAACCATGACTCCCAGACCGGAGCACTTTTCCCCAGCAAAAATAGCTCCGTCGAAGTTGATCTTGTATGAGCCCAGGTCAGGTGGTTTCCACCGGACTTTCCTCTTCATCCTGCTAGGAACCGGAGCTGATTTTAGGGCTTTAAACTCCAAATAACTGTCATGAGCAAACTGGAACAGCTGAAGTAATGGCCGGAATGCTTGCTGGGTTCGAATTTGGTTCCTTTGCTGCCAGATGGACCAAATGATGAAGGCAAACTGAACCGGGTTCTTGTTGTTCTCAAATACCCAGATCAGTAGTTTAGAAAAACTAGAGAAGCTCCTTTGGTTTCTAAAACTCCAAATATTATCCATTTTCCACACTTCATCCAAACCCTTACAGATCCATACCGCATGCACAATGTCTTCATTTTCTTCCTTGCACCGATCACACCTTTGCTCGGTAATAATTTTCCGACGCAAAAGGTTGCTTTTTGAGGGGAGTGAGTTACGGCATGCCCTCCAAATTAGATTTCTTATTTTATTAGGACATTCAAGAGCCCATATCTTCTTCCAAAGCTCTTTTTCATGGTCTTGATTCTCCGCTACCGGAAAACCCACTTCATCTTCCTTCAAAAATCTATAGCCCGTTTTGCAACTATATCTTCCATCTTGCTCCCAAGGCCAATATAGTGTGTCCTCCGATTCTTTTCTAGCCAACGGAATATTTTTTATTTCTTCCGCTTCTTGTGGTGCAAAAATCCCATCCACCATTGTTGCATTCCACGTTCTAGTGCTCTTATCAATTAAGCACTCCACTGTGGCTTCTTCCATTGATTCCACCAAAGGGGAGAGCACCTTAGTAGGATGTTTCCGGGGCAGCCAATGATGTTGCCAAATCTTTATTGATTTTCCATTCCCCACCCTCCAACACGCCCCATCTAGGATGACATCACGGCCTTGTAAGATACTCTTCCAAGCGTAAGACCCAGAATTGGATTCCTTAGCTTCTAGAAGAGAGTGGTTTGGGAAAAACTTCGCCTTAAAGACTTTGTAGAAGAGAGTTTCCTTATTATGCAAGAGTCGCCACGCTTGTTTCGCCAAAAGAGCATCATTAAAATGAGCTAAGTCTCGAAAACCCATACCGCTTACCATTTTGGACTTAGTTAATTCACTCCACCGGATCCAATGAATTTTCCTTCTATTGCCTCTTTGCCCCCACCAAAACTTCTTTATCATTGCCTCAATGTCTTCACAAAGTCCCAAAGGTAATTTAAAGCAACCCATAGCATAGGTAGGGATAGCTTGGATCACGGATTTGACAAGGACCTCTCTCCCGGCTTGTGACAACAATTTACCCTCCCAACCTTGAAGTTTTCTCCAAACCCTCTCTTTTATATAGTTGAAGCTAGCCTTTTTCCCCCTACCCACAAAGGAGGGAAGCCCCAAATATTTCTCATAAGACTTTACTTCTTGAACTTGAAAGAGATTCTTTATGCTTGATTTTGCTTCATCCGTGGTGGACTTGCTAAAGAAGATTGCGGTCTTGTCTTTGTTGATTTTTTGGCCTGACCAAGATTCATATTCACCCAATAACTTCAGAACATTATTACAATCCTCAGTGATTGACCTGCAAAAAAGTAGGCTATCGTCTGCAAAAAACAAGTGGGTTAGTTTAGGGCCTCGTTTGCACAAGGAAAAACCCTTAATATCCCCATTCCTCGCCGAGTGTTTGATGAGAGTATGAAGGCCTTCCGTGCATAAAAGGAAAAGGAAAGGAGATAAGGGGTCTCCTTGTCTAATTCCTCTTTCAGGATGGATCATTCCAATGGGCTCCCCATTCACCATGATAGAGTACGACACCGTCTTCACACAACTCATCATAAGAGCTACCCATCTAGCACAAAAACCCATTTTCTCCATGAGCTTCTCCAAATACACCCACTCCACCCAATCATAGGCTTTACTCATGTCTAATTTAATAGCCATAAAGCCATGTTTTCCTGAATTATGTTGCTTCATATGATGCAGGGTCTCAAATGCAACCATAATATTGTCTGAAATAAGTCTTTCCTTTGCAAAAGCAGATTGATGTTCCGTAATTAAGGAAGGTAAGAATTTCTTCAACCTATTTGCTAAAACCTTAGAATAAATCTTATAAAGGACATTACAAAGACTAATAGGGCGAAAATCAGACACATGTTCAGGATTTTCTATTTTTGGCACAAGAGTAATAAGTGTATGGTTGATGGGTTCGGGAAGGATACCTGAGTTCAACCATGAGAGAATGGCTGAAGTAACATCATGCTGCATCGTAGACCAAAAATGTTGATAGAACAATGGAGGCATGCCATCTGGACCCGGCGCTTTTAGAGGTGCCATCTGATTCAAGGCTTCCTTTACTTCCAGTTCTGTAAATTCCTTCATCAGAACTCCATTCATCTCATCGGTCACCATACATGGAATTTTCTCAAGAGAATCATCTTCTAGATTCGGATTGGAGGATGAGAAGAGTTCTTTATAGTAACTCTCCATCATATTTCCAATATTATCTTGATCGGTCACCCAAGCTCCATTCCCATCTCTTATTCCTCGAATCAAATTCTTCCTAAGCCTCTTTGTAGCCTTACTGTGAAAGAAAGCTGTATTGTTATCTCCTTTGCTTAGCCACAAAACCCTCGATCTTTGACACCACATCCTTGAATCCCGGTCTTGCAACACATTAATCTCCATTCTTAAGCTTCTAATCCGAAAATTATTCCCACTCTTCATAGCTTCAATCTCGGCCAAAGCTAGTTGTCTCTTTTTGGTCTCTAATTCCCTCCTTACGTGCCCAAAGTTGTGCTTGTTCCACCAAGTTAATGCTTTCTCATATTTAGCCACTTTTTCCAGAATAGCTAGACTTGGATTTAGATCCCTTGTATTACACCACACTTCCTCCACTGTTTCACCACAAGAAGGATCCGATAACCACATTTCTTCAAATCTAAAACACCTCTTCTTCTTAGGTTCAGGCAATCCCGACAAATTAATCAAAAGAGGAGAATGATCCGATGACATACAACTAAGACGATGAACCCTAGTTCCTGGAAATTTTTGAAACCAAGAATTTGTAGCCATGCATCGATCCAATCTTACTCTTATGGAATGCCCATCAACATAGTGTTTTGCCCATGTGAACTTCGGCCCCACATATCCCAAGTCCATGAAACTACATTCATCGATCACATCTCGAAATAGTTGCATTTGATTATGATCTCTAGGTGCCCCACCCAACTTCTCCTCTTGACGAACAATTTCATTAAAATCTCCACCACAAATCCAAGGAATGTTTGTTCTGGAATTTAAGCTTCTCAACTTACTCCATGCTTCACTCCTCCGGTGAGTTTCGGGCTCTCCATAAAAGCCGGTGAATCGCCATGCATTCTCAGTATTCCCATTGATAATCGTATCAATAAAATACCTATGAGAATCAACAACCTCAATGCTAATAGAATTTTTCCAAAATAATACTAATCCACCACCTCTGTTTAATCTTGGAACCACCCATTTCTGATCAAAATTAATCTTGCTCAACGTACGATCTAGCCTTGCTCAACGTACGACCTAAAAGTACTGTATCTAAGTTTTGCCCAAATAGAAATCTGTATAGGTCCACCCTGTAAAATATTTATTGTCATTATGATTGAGATGAATAAAGAATTTAGAACCTATGCTACCAACAGTCCAACACTGGGATAAAGTATCACAGAATACGAACATTGCATAAACCATTTGATTAAAAATGTTATTAAAAACAAAATATTCATAGAATATTCATCTTGATAAGTTACACAAAGCTGGAGAAACAAATAATTTATTTCTATATATACACTTCTAAGATACAAGTCACACCAATGTGCATTTTATGCCATTCAATAAAAAAAACACTGACCCTTCCAATAATTTAACTCACATCACTCAGATTTGAAGACACTAACTTTTACAAAGAAGAGAAATGAATAAAAATAGAACAAACATGCTGTTGGAAATGCAAGCATGCTTCTTGATGCGGACTCCCTGCATTACCGTGCAGCGAGAAAGCCTAACTCCTGACTCAACAATACAACCGAGGCCAATGGCAACATCGGGCCCAATCAGACGTCCCTCGCCAATTTTGGCAGTCTCATCCACTATAACATTTCCCACAATGTGGGGGCCATTGGCCAACTTTGATTGAGAATTCTTTCTCAATGAGTCTAGGTCCAGTCTCAGCCCTGTAATGTAATCCCTCGGTTGTCCAATGTCCATCCAAAACCCTGGTAGCACCATAGCATAGAGCTTGTTCTCTGCTGCAATTTTTGGGAAGACCTCTTTCTCAATTGAGGTGGGCCTCAGTTCAATTCGATCAGGAACTGAGGGGTTCAACAAGTAAATTCCAGCATTTATTTTGTTACCAACAAATAATTTTGGCTTCTCTACAAATTTCTCGACTTTTCCAGTAGATTGTTCCATAACCACCACACCATAAGAAGAAATTATTTGTTATCACCTTTCCCCACATGTTTCACAATGTCTTCAAGTAAGATATATTTAGAGTGTTACCTTGGTCACCATTATTGAAGCTTCTCCTCCATGGGACTTGTGGAATGCAATCATTTCCTTAAGAGGATATTCACTAATACATCATTGTTGAGAACAAAAAATGGCTCACCAGAATCATCTAGTAGTTTGTCCCTAGCAAGAGCAAGAGGACCGACAGTGCCGAGTGGCTCAGTCTCTTGTGAGCATGTGATCTTGATCCCAAGCTTTGTTTCAAAATCCTTCAAGAAGTTCAACATTACCTGCAGAACCAACAAATAATGGTAGTAAGAAGAAAGGCCATATTCCTTACCTCTGGTTGGTAATTGATAGCCAAAACCACTTCACTGACTCCAATAGCCTTAAGAGCCCCTATCTGATGAAAAATTTAAAAGATATATCAACTTATATTTATCACACAAACAAACAAGGGATAGTTGGAAAATTTTAGAAGCCGACTTGGACAAGTGATTGGGCTTCTCGAGATAGCATCACTAGTTCTAATTTTCACACGACATACTTAAGCAGAAGAGAAAGGTCTCTGATAGTAATGGTTCTGTAATTTTGCACTACTTCACTCGGCAATTGGTGGAACTGCTTTACAGGAGTCATAACATACCCTTCCTTTACGTTTAGGAAATACATGTTCCTTCCTTTTATTTTGTCTTTTTTGGTTTCAGCCCACCTTTTTGTACACTTGTAACAGAAAACATGTTGCTTAAAGATGTTTTAATTTTGAAAGTTATGATTTTACACATTCTTTAAAGATGTTCTATATAAAGAACCTGTGGGGTAGAACTAGGATGAAGTGAAAAGAGTTGCCATTACACAGCCAAATAATAATATATGTCGCTAAGATGAACCATGCAATTTATTAAGCCTTCAAGTTTGCTCCAGACTGAAGATGATGTGACATAATTTTTTGATTAAGCAAGTGTTGCAGGTAGTTGGATTTTTAATTTAGAAAGGGGGATTGAGCCAATCATGATGGTTAGTTGTTTATTCAGTATCATCTTGATTCAGAGTACCTCACCTCACCTAGGAAAAACCAAAGCTAAAATAACTGTCAATGAGAAATAATGTTAACCTGATTTTTCAGTCATTAGACTAAAAAAGAAAAAAGAAAAATAGTTAGCTAATCCTAATTTGAAAGTAATCACTGGGCTGAACCTGAAACTATCTATGCAACGTTTGTTGTTGCTATTCAGAATTGGAGATGACCTTACCCTGTACTCTGTAATTGTTGTTGAGGTAAAGGTGTCAGAGTTGCTATATCTTTGTCGAACAAACAAGTGGGTTTTGGTTTTTGCCTCTTGCTACATTCTCTTACTCTAGGTGCAGTGCTGCTCTACAACTTTTGCGGTAATGTACAAATGCTTTGGAGCTGGGGGACCAACTATTCGTTACTCAAGTTGAGAGATCGCTTTGTTACTGACTAATTCCTAGTTGAATCCTTGCCTTTGGTACCAACTGGCTCTATGTAGAGCCACATTGCTAGAAAGTAGAAATTAGAAACTA
Source organism: Quercus lobata (assembly GCF_001633185.2). NCBI lineage: Eukaryota > Viridiplantae > Streptophyta > Magnoliopsida > Fagales > Fagaceae > Quercus > Quercus lobata. The sequence goes on along the minus strand of NC_044904.1, from coordinate 27,952,040 downwards.
ATGCTAAAAGAGGGACACAATTTTGATACAGAAGATGATCTAATTAGGAAGGCTGTTTTTATTACAAATTCAATTTATGGTGAACATCATCCAGATAAAATATCTGTGAAACTCTGAGCAAACTCACCAGGCTTCTTTCAAATTCTAAATTTTAGAGAAACCAACTCTAAAATTGGAAACCAACTCTAAAATATAGCACAAACCAACACTGAAATTGGTGTTCTTACTAACAAGGTAGTTGAAAAAAAAAAATCTCCTAAGTCCGTAGGTTCATAGTATCGTGTCCTCCCCACACTCCCAACCAAATCTAATCTTATCCCAACTTATGGATAAGGGTTCCTATGTCTCACATCCCAAACTCGAAAGTGTAAAGATTTTTTTTTTTTTTTTTTTTTTTGAGAAACCAGTTTGTGAGACAGGCCGATACTTTTATTAAAACATAAGATAACTAATCAAACAGAGCAAGGGGGATAATGTCCCCAAGTTAGTCTTCAACCCAAACTTGATGTTCTAATTCTAGCCCAACCCGGGATTTCTTTACCAAAGCATCGGCAACCTTATTACAATTTCGTTTCACATGGTAGTAGTGATCCAAGCAATCAATGGTGGACTATCAAGCCCTTCGGTGTAAAGATTAATTTGTCAAATATATAATATCATAAACCCATATCAAAACAATAATATCATAAACCCAAACAAAACAATAATATCATAAAAACTCAAACAAAACAATAATATCATAGACCCACAAAGTTTAGAGAAATAATATAAACCCATATCAGCGTTAATCATATGTAAAGAGAAAATATGAAGATTGTGGGTGGCGCTGCTGATTTAGAATGGAAGAGAAGAAGTGTCGTCGAGTCGTCCGAGAAGAGATGAAGCGCTGCCGATTTGAATATGGATTGGAAGATAATAAGCTAGAGAGTGGCGCTGACGAGTGGATTGGATGAGAAGAAGCGCCTCCGATTTGAGGTTGTGGGTGCGCCGGGCTTTGAGTGTTTGTTGGGTGCACCGCAGATGTGGTATCAACGATTTGAGGGTTTTGTTTAAAGAGGAAAACAGAGCAATGAGCAAACGAAGTAGAGAGGTAGAGGAGCAAACATAAGACAAGAGAAAAGGCTGAAAAGGAGAAAAAGATGTTTTAATTTTTTGTTTATATACAAAACCTGGTTAATTGGTAACCAAAAACTTTTAAAATTAAATCAATGGACAAGATCAAAACCATAATAAATTAACGGCTCAGATATAAATGGGTACAGTACCTTTTTTTTTTTTTTTTTTTTTGGGTTGGGGGCGGTGGGGGGTGTATTAGTTTATAAAAACGTTGTTAAGATTCATGGAAAAGGATCATATCTTAAAATCAAAATAGAGTTTTGATTAGGTATATAATATCTATTCTGGTAAAGTTCCTTAGAAGTGCACGTAAATAAACTATGAATTCTTTGGCATCTTATATGTTAGCAATGAATTATTAAAGCAGCCAGTAAGGAAGGTGCTTGTTTGTTTGATTAGAATTTTGCCATATTTAGCAAGCATTTAAAACGATGCTAAACAAAAAGAGCCGAAGTTTATTAAAAAATTAAAGTCAAAGAACCAAAAGGAGCTATTGAATTTGAAGGAGACGGGAAGAGAAGAGAAGGAGGTTCGTTTTTGCGTAAACGTCATTCTCTTTTCATTATTAATGGGTAGTAGGTTTTTTTGGGCTTCCAAGCCTCTTTTTTTTTTTTTTTTTTAATTTGAAATTTGATTTCAGCACTTGCCAACTTGTTCAAATAAACTGGTAGGTCGTTTGTCAGATTGACAATTTTGCGCACCATATAGTTGATATATTTTACTTAGTTAATATTCTGATTTGGTTCATATATAATTGATATTATTGAATGAAATTATTCTTCATTTTTCCCCCTAATTACATATAGGGATAATGTTTTAACAAAAAACCTGTAGAAACTAAAATTTACTTGAAACACTTATTTTTGTTATGCTGTTTCGCAAATAGAAGAAGACAAAATGATCAATTTGAGTATTTCTTAAAGTTCAAGGATTTCTAATTTTAAATTAGAAGCTCATGAGGGCAATTTAATTTAATTTTTTTGAAAATCTAGGGCAATTTAATTTTAACCTAAAGTTCAGGGTTGTTTTTAAATTTTACCCAAAAATTATTTTAGTTATGAGATTTAGACTATAAATCATTTTCAATTTTTCATTATGTTTAGCTTAAAAAAAAAAAATCAGTTTTTCATTAATGATGCAAAAATCACCAATAAGTTGCGCAATCCTCACATGCTCTAGACAAAACTTATGAAACAAAAATAAAGAAAACCTTACAGAGAGTACCAATGTGGTATCGGCCAAATATCCTCCGAATGTTAAATTAGAGAGAATTTCTATAACTTTAGAGTGACAGAGTTGAAAAAATTAAGCGTACATCGATTTGTGAAGGATTTGGGGGGGTTTTTATAGTAGTATAGAGCTGACCTCCGTTTTTTGATGGAGAATGTATTTCCTTGTAGAGAAAATCCTCTTCAGTGCTTCATATATTGTGGGATTTTTTCCTTGTAGGGATTCCTCTGATTACGGTTGAACGTGAGATGCAAGACATTTCCATATTAGGTTTCTTGGAGAACACTTGGGCCACGTAAGTGATACGTGGCTTTGCTACCCGTCTCCCTTGCACTCATCTGTCTCGTTGGAATCGGTCCACTACGAAGAATTTGTCCATCTTACTTGAGTCCGTCCACTTCAAAGAGTCTATCCGTCTCTCTGCCTTTTTTTTCGAGACACGATTTCCTCTACCAGTTCATTGACTGTTAGGTCATCTAGACCGTCTCTTTTGACAATACCATCACTTATGACTAACTCTATTAATTGGATCCGTCTACCTTGGGATTTATCCCTATCATTCATTATCTTCTATAGTAAAAATAATCACTTTCTTGAGTTTCTTGTCTATTTCAATTTTCAATGTCATTAGTCCAAGCTAGCGCCTCCCCTTGGTAGATCCGTAGACCAAAATGCCTTACCGGGTCCCAATATCACTACCAAATTAAGTAGCATACAGCACACTTGTGGGTCCCCTTTTCAGTGATTGATCAGCTAAGTAAAAGTGAGTAGAATTCGTACCAATTTACTAAAGCGAATCTTGGACCCAACAATATCCACCTGCGCGTCCAAATTTTAGGTTGTGGTCCAATCTTGTAGAACGCATGAGTCGACATGATCATATTATTAGATATGGGAGCAGCATTAAGCATCTTTGAAATGCTCCTCCACGAGAATTGAATAATTTATTGAAAATGCAGTCTTTTGATCAACAACAAAAATTAAGCCATAATTATCCTTGTAGGAGGTAAAATTTTAAGCCAATTATAAAATGCCACATCAAAATTTAGTGGCAAATTTTGAATTAATATCATTAAATTAATTAAATCAAATGATGACATGTGTCATTCAAATTGATATTACATTAACATATTGAAATTTGCCATGAGTCATTTGGCCTACAAGGTATAGATAAATTTCCTATTCAAAATTTATGGATAATTTTCTTTATAAATAAATAAAATAAAGATAAATTTTCTATTCAAAATTGATAGGTAATTATCTTTATTCAAATAAATTAAATAGAGATAATTATTTATCTTTATCAAAATATGATATTTATCAAAATAGATAAATAGAGATAATTATCTCTAACAAGAATTTAGGCTGATCAAAAGTTTACTACATACTTTCAAGTATATTAATTCAAAGTGGAGCTTATCCTCTAAAATCACTATAAATAGAGGACATCCCCTCTCATTTTCAACACCAAGTTTTGAAGGGGTCCAAGCTCTGGAGAAATTTTGTCTCAAGAATCTTTGAAGAAATTGAAGAACAGCAAATCTCTAACAAGCTTAAGGCTAGAGATTCATTGAGAAGACTGTTCAATTCATCTTCCAACCAAAGCCAAGAAGATCTCTTGTTCGAGTTCTTTGAAGTTCTATTGGAATTAAGCTAAAAAGCCTCCATAAACCTCAACAAACTCAAATCATTGAAGCTCAACGAATCAAGCCTCTAAAGCCTCGAAAAACTTCAACCCTAGAGCCTTCACATTCGAAGATTTGAAGAACAATAAACCTCTAAATAAGGTCAAAGCTAGAGATTTGTTGTGAAGACCGTTCAATCCATCTTCCAACCAAAGTCAAGATCTCTTGTTTGAGTCAAGTTCAAAGAAGATAGAATCAGAAGGTATTCTTTTGTAAAAGAATTGAAATAGAGATTGTACTCATTATTCATCAATACAAATTTATATTTGCAAACCATATTTCTTTTCAATTGTTTGATTTTTTGCAATTGGGAAATTTCATGTTTACAAACTCAAATTTCGTGTTTACTAGTTGTAATTGATAGGCAAAAAGGTAATTTTAGTAGTGAGTTTTGATTAGAACTAGTAACAACTTGCCACATAAATTTTTTTGTGAAATTATTATGAAAATATTGTGTTCGTGGCATTACTCAAATTTAAAATGCTAATTATTATTGCACACCCTGAGTTACTCATGGTCGTACATTATAATTACTAGTGTACGGGGTATGGCCTCGGGCTCAACGGGCCTCCGCCCAAACATTCTCAAGAATCAAAGCTGGGCTTAAATCTCAGAGTGAGTCCATATCCATCCTAAGTGCATGATTAGTAAGTCCTTATCCAACCATTCATTGTCTGTTCGGGATTGTGTATGCCAAGCACAACGTACCTTCATTGTGGCTTAATATTGCCGTGGGGAGTATTGCGGCCTGGCAATCATTTGGAGGCGGAAATCAGTTCCAAAGCCACTATCACCATCACCATTCCGAACGAGATAGATTCTATGTCGGGAATAATCACATCAAATCCCACCCATAAAAGTGAGATCAGAATGTAATCATGAAACTCCCACAAACCTCAAGCTATAAATAAAAGAATTGTGTATGGAAAGGGGGTTGGAGAAAAAACTAGAGAGAGAGAGAGAGAGCTAGGATTGCCAGGGGAAAGAGTAACACAGAGTGGGAGTGTCACTCAGGAAGGGAAAAGCGAGAATTCATGGGGGATAAAGGGTGCCACCAGGTCACTTGGCCTGAAACAACCCTTAGCAGGAAACACTATGCCCACTAATACAAGTAAATTGTAAGCCCATTCTAAGCTCGACCCATCAAGCGAAGTTTGGGTACGCACAATTGGCGCCGTCTATGGGGATCTCCTATGTAGCTATGGTTCTGCTAAGACTCGCATAGGGAAAATGTATGAAGGTCAATCAGGGAGTTATGCTGAAAGTGGTACCGAGAGGTCTTCTTGGGGATCCACTTCACAAGAGAGAAGGCAGAAGAGGCATGAAGATAGGGAGCATAAGCAAGAGGAAGAGCAGTCTGGCCTTGGAGAAGGGTCGTTTCAAACACACCGTACGATATCAAGTGCATCGAGGTGTGAGCATTTCAATAGGATGGACGAGGAACTTGAACATTTGCATAGGTTGGTAAGAGATTTGGAGTTGGAAGCAAAAGGTAGGCGTAGGAGATGGGATCACAAGGAGCGTGAATAAGGGTCAGCTAGTGTGGGGAGTCGCTATGGAGAAGGGTCCCATCGATTCCATTCCTACCGACATCGGGATTGGTCACGAGAGTACGCAGACTGGGACTCAGTTTCCCCAGAAGAGCGATGACCTTGGAATGCCACTATGGATGCTATGAGCCGAGCATTACGCAGTGCTGCTCGATTGCCATTCTCGAGGGACATTGAACAGGCTCCTATTCTGAAGAGATTTATGCAACCTCCATTTAACTCTTATGATGGGAAAACGGATCCGATGGAGCATGTAAGTCATTATATTCAGATGATATCTTTGCACACTTACAACGATGCGTTTATGTGCAAGGTATTTCCTTCGAGTGTTGGGCCCACCGCTTTGAGATGGTTCAATAGATTAAGGAAAGGCTCGATTCATAGTTTTGCCAAGTTGATACAAGAGTTCGGTGCTCGGTTTATGACCTGCAGTCGAGTGCCACAACTAATGGACGCGCTGCTATCTATGAAAATAGGAGTCGGGAAAACCCTTCACAGCTACACTAGTCCATACTAGGAGTTGTACAACGAGATTGGTGGAGACAATGAAAAAATCGCAGCAAGAACTTTTCGATTGGGATTGCCCAAGGACTCTGAATTGCGAGACTCATTGACGAGGAGGCCTTCTGAGGATATGAGGCAGCTGATGAGGTGTATCAAAGAGTATAAAAGATTGGAGGATGACCAGTAGCAGAACAAAAGCAAGGCTCCGTTTACAAATCATTCTCGGCAAGGGGGTTTTCTGTCAAGGCCCTGGAAGGATTTGAAAATTCAAGAACTAGGCACACAGGTGGGGGAAGTGAATGTGACGTTGAAGGAGTTGGTGCACAGGATCATGAATCGAATAAAAACGAGCCATACTGTCGGTAGCCGAACAAGATGGGAGGTGACCTGTTGAGGAGAAATCAGAACCTGTACTATACTTACCATAGAAATAAGGGGCGTACCACTGAACAATGCAAGATGCTAAAAGATCATTTAGAGCAGTTGGTAAATGTGGGGTATTTGAAAAAGTTTGTGGTGGACCTTAGAAATCAGAAGGCCGGGCAGGGTACTCGACCTAGGGGTAATGCTCTCCCACCCCCAGTGGGAGTGATAGAGGTCATCCACGTGGCATTAAGGTATACCATGGTATCCAAGAGGAGAGGGATACTAGCCGTGGTTTTGGTAGAAGGTTGCTCGGGCAGACAACCTCCTAAGAAAAATTTGAAGTACACTCGAGAGCCCATTGCCTTCAATGACGACGATCTAGAAGGAACGATTCAATCGCATAATGATGCTTTGGTGCTTAGAGCCCAGATAAATGGTTTTATAGGGAAGAGGGTTCTGATAGATTAGGGGAGTGGTGCTGAAGTGATGTACCCCGATCTGTTCAGAGTGCTTGACCTGAAGAAAGAGGATCTCTCTGAGTACGACACATCCCTGATGGGGTTTGATGGCTAGATGGTGGTCCTAGAGGGATAGATTTCGTTTCCCGTATATATGGAAGGTAAGGAAGTAATAGTGACATTTATAGTGGTCGCTTCGTTTTCTCCATATACGACAATCCTTGGAAGGCCATGGATTCATGTAATGAAGGCTGTCTTGTCCACCCTGCATGTAAAGATTAAATTCTGAATCGAGTAAGGTATTGCTATAGTAAGGGGAAACCAACAAGTGGCTAAGCAGTGTTTGGTGGCAGCTATAAATTGAGAGATCAAACAAAAGGAACTAGCCAAGGAGGTACCCTTATAGCAATTATAGGAACCCCAGGAGCGAAGGGGGACTAGTTATGCCGAGGACTTAATATGAGTAAGGATATTGCCGAACAATGATAGGAGTTTCCAGATAGGAGCAAGTATGAAGGATGAAGATAGGGTGGGGATGTTGCTATTTCTTATACGGAATGTGGACGTATTTGCTTGGAGCCTGTATGAGGTGCTCGGGGTAGACCTTGTGTTCATAGTTCACAAGCTTAACGTGGACCCATTGTTCCCTCCTAAAAAGAAGAAACTAAGGAAATCGGCTAAGGAGCACGTTGAAGCCGTCAAGTAAGAGGTTGAAGGAGGTATGGGCAACAAAGGAGGTTTTTTTTTTTTTTTTTTTTTTGGTGTGGTAGTAAAGAAGAAGAATGGCAAATGGAGGGTTTGTGTTGATTTTACTGATTTGAACCGAGCATGCCCAAAAGACCCATTCCCTATGTCGAAGATCGATCAATTAGTGGATGCCACGTACGGGCATTTGAGGATGAGCTTTCTAGGTACTTTCCAGGGTTATCATCAAATTGCCCTAGCCATCGAGGATCAAGAGAAGACGGCGTTCATCTCCCTTGATGCTAATTACCACTATATCGTAATGCTGTTTGGGCTAAAGAATACTGGGGTTACTTATCAACGAATGATGATAAGGATGTTTAGAAATAAGATTAGGCGTACGGTGGAGGTGTACATTGACCATATGGTGGTTAAAAGCAAATGGGAGGCGTAACATATTGATGATCTTAAAGAGGTGTTTGAAGTGCTCCGGTGATACAAGTTGCACCTCAATGCTGACAAGTATGCTTTCAGAGTAGGGGCTGGCAAGTTCTTAGGGTATATGATCACTAATCGAGGAATAGAGTTAATCCCGATCAGATTGAAGCTGTAGAAAGCCTTAAGCCTCTGAGCAATCCAAAGGAGGTTCAAGTGTTGATCGGAATGCTAGCTGCCCTCAATCAGTTTATTTCCAAGTTTGCTGATCGATGTCATCCATTTTACCAACTTTTAAAGAATTGGAAGGGATTCCAATGGAACAAAGAGTGTGAGAAAGCCTTTCAGGATTTGAAGGAATATTTGGTACGGGCGCCTATGTTGATAGCCCGAGAACTCAGAGAGGATTTATTCATATATCACTCGGTGTCTGAGCATGCCGTAAGTGTCATGCTATTGAGGGATCAAGGAGTGCAATAGTCAATCTATTATGTTAGCAAAACCTTGGTTGGTGCTGAGATGAGGTATTTGCCTCTAGAGAAGTTGGTATTAGCACTAGTACATGCTACATGGAAGTTGCTTCATTATTTCCAAGCTCACACCATCTATGTATTAACCTAGTATCCTTTGCAGTCATTGTTGAAGAGATCCAACTTCACGGGCAAAATAGGTAACTGGGGAACTCATCTAGGCTCTTTCGACATTAGATACAGACCTAGAAGTTTGGTGAAGGGCTCGGTTCTCGCCAATTTTGTTGTAGAATTTTCCTCGATGAGGGAGATGGAGGTGGTTTGCCATAAGGAGGTTCACCCGTGGAAGGTATTTATGGACGGCGCATCTAGCGCAATGGGGGCTGGGTCTGGAATTGTCATCATTACCCCAGAAGGGATAAGATTGGGACATTCTTTTAGGTTGGGTTTTAGGGCTTCCAACAACAAAACCGAGTATGATGCCTTGCTTGCTAGATTGAGGGCTGTTCTAGATATGGATGCTTGGAAAGTTGAGGCTTATTCGAATTCCCAGTTGGTGGTTAATCAGGTGCAAGGTAGTTTTGAAGCTAGGAATCCCCAGATAATGGAGTACTTGCGGTTGGTAAGGCAAGTTATGAACCAGTTTTTGAAGCCAAAGGTGGTTCAAGTGGCTAGGGGGCAGAATCGACACGTAGACTCTCTAGCCACTTTAGCGTCATCACTGACCGAGGAGGTACCTCGGTTATTAAAGTAGAGTTGGTGGCAGAACTAAGTATTAACGCAAGGGTAGGTGTTTCAGTGATAGCAATACCCGAGCTGTGCTGGATGGACCCAATCATTGACTTTTTGGCCGATGATCGAATGCCGGATGATGAAAAAGAAGCGGGCAAAGTGCGCAAGGTAGCTGCTCGAAATTGGTTGTCAGCGGATCGTAAGCTGTAACATAGGTCTTTTGGGGGGCCGTATCTTCTATGCTTGCACCCAGATAAAGTTAATGAGCTCTTGAGTGAACTCCATGAGGGGGTGTGCGGTAGTCATGTTAGGGGACGCTTATTGGCACACTGAGCAATGACCTAGGGATTTTGGTGGCCCTGGATGTAGAAGGATGTTGTTGAATATGTGCAGAAGTGTAAACAGTGTCAAAAGCACGCCTCGTTGATCCATTAGCCAGCGGGAAGTTTGAATCCCGTCAGTAGCCCATGGCCTTTTACGCAGTAGGGGCTGGACATTGTTGGTCTGTTCCTCTGGGCAACAGGCAATCTCAGGTTTGTTCTAGTGGCCGTGGACTGCTTCACTACGTGGGCGGAGGCTAAGACATTGGCTAATATCCAGGATGTAGATATTAAGAAGTTTGTGTAGAGGAATATAGTAACGAGATTTGAAGTACCAGATTCCTTGGTATTTGATAACGGGTTGTAATTTGATAGCAAAGCCTTTCGCAAGTTCTATAGCGATCTCGATATCAAGAACAGGCATTCCACCTGACAGATTCGCAAAGTAATGGCCAAGTTGAAGCCACCAACAAAGCGATTGTAAACGGATTAAAGAAAAGATTGGCGGGCATCAAGGGTAGGTGGGCTGAGGAGCTACCCAACGTTTTGTGAGCATACTGTACAACCCCTAGAAGTTCCACAGGAGAAACTCTATTTTCTCTAACGTATGGAGTGGAAGTAGTCATATAAGCCGAGTTAAACCAATGTAGTGCTTGGGTTACAGGATTTGTCCCTACCAAGATTGGTGAATTAATGGTGAAGTAGCTAGAGCTGTTAGAGGAATGACAAGAATTAGTGATTGTACGGCTAGCTGAGTATCAACAGAAGCTTGCCTGGCAGTATAATAGGGATGTGAAGAGGAGGGAATTTAGCGTTGAGGACTTGGTGCTACGGAAAGTAGTAGGAAACGCGATGGACGCTGGCACGAGAAAATTAGCCCCAACTTGGGAGGGGCCATATAGAATTACTACCATTGTTGGAGTAGGAGCTTACTATCTGGAGGATTTGGATGCAAGACCACTTCCTCGGCTATGGAATATATACAATTTGAAAAAATTTTACCACTGACCGTTGGAATGTAGTAACTCGGGTTGAATGCAATGGAATATGTGAACAATGTATATGAATGCATGTGTATCCACATTCTCAGCATTGGCATTATTAATTTGTTGACTAGTCACAATTTTATCTAAGGACAGAAGCCAGTCCTCGGTTCGATCCCTATCACTGGGCAGGTAGAAACCTAGTTTCTATTTTATCTAAGGACAGAAGCCTGTCCCCGATTCGATCCTTATCACCAGGCAGGTGGAAACCTAGTCTCTATTTTATCTAAGGACATAAGCCTACCCTCGATTTGATCCTTATCACCGGGGAGGTGGAAACCTAGTCTCTATTTTATCTAAGGACAGAAGCCAGTCCTCAGTTTGATCCTTATCACCCGGCAGGTAAAAACCTAACTCTATTTTATCTAAGGATAGAAGCCTGTCCCCGATTCGATCTTTGTCACCAAGTAGTGGAAACCTAGTCTATTTTTCTGAGTATACAAACCCATTCCCGGTATAACCCTCATGAACGAATAGGTGGAAACCTAATCTTGACCTTTATTTAATCTAAAAGCATAAGCCTGTTAACCTTGATTGCCTTTTAAAATAGCCTTATAATTTAGTTAAGCAAAGAAAAACATAGCTGAAGTAGCTCAGCTTTAAATATATTAATAAAAACCATTCATCGTGGCAAACATCAATAAAGTTGTCCACAGATTTAAAACAAAGTGTTCTATCACCACATCCCAGTGACCATAGGCAAATCAACCAAAATGAATATAAAAGCTAAATAATATAGGCATAAGATGAAGTAAGGCAAATGTTCTGTCACCACATCCCAGTGACCATAGACGAATCAAACGAAATTTCCATAAAAACAGATAAAGGAATAAGTAAAATCTTTTAAATGGCAGGATCATCAGGTTGGCAGGGAGCAGTGTCAGCACCTTGCTCGGCTTGGACATCTTCGTTGGGTTGAAGGGCAGGATCTGGAGTTGAGGATGGGACATTGTGCGGCAGGGCATTAGGGTTGCTAGTAATCTCGAGATCAACTAACTCCACGTGAGAGTCAATTGCCACCACTAGCACCCTCATGCTAGGGGTGTCTCCTTCTTCCTCAGCGTCTGTAGGATTTTGAACTGTGGGGAGAGAAGGCTCGGGTTATGGTATTTGCTCGGGGTTTCTCAATGGTGAATCATTTTTCACCCCCATCGCTTATAAAGCAACCACTAACCCTTCATTGAACCCATGGCACCGCGATTGGTAAATGATGGGCTCCACAGAATTTTCGGTGTCTGTGAAGCCTGCATTGTACCATTTGTCCTTAGCCGCTGCAACGACTACCTTTAGCTCCGCTATCTCAGTGGCCTGTGCTAGACTTAGGCTCTTCGTCTCGGCTAGCTTAAGCTCCATCTCCCCCCCCCCCCCCCGTTTCTCACTTGCCTTTGCTAGGCTCTGCTCGGCCAATGCCTGGGCCTTTTCAGCTTCCCTCACTCTTTTGCAGCATCCTCGGCCGCCTTACCATTGTCCTTTGCCGTGGCCACTGCAACGTCTTTCAAAGCTCGCTTTTGGTCGGCATCCTCGATGGCCTCTTTTAGCCAGTCCTCGAGCATGCAAGCTAGTTATGCTGTCTGTAATAACAATGTGTCAGCACGTGTGAAAGAAAAGTATAAACAATTACCTGTGAAACAAAAGAAAACTAAAGTGCATTACCGCTATAGTGTGCCACTGAAGACGGGAGGACAAGGATTCATTTACACCACCCAAGAAGAAGTGCATGTCTTCTGGAAGCTGCAGGCCCTAGCCCAAGCTTCAAGCAACTCGGGCAGCCTCACCCTAAGCCCAGTTTCTCAAACTAGCAGTCACGGGTAGGGGCTCATTCTTGAGCCTAAAAATGGTCTGCTATCCTACTGCCAAGTATGTGGAGGAAGACGCCATGTTGGATTCAAGTTGCTGGGTAAAGTGAGCTTCGCCGACGGGCTCCCGAATAACCACACCACTCATCGCGGCAACCGGGGGAGTCCTCGTGGGGGCTTCTTCTTGTACTCGAGAAGGGTTTGCAGTGTGTTGCCTTTTATGGGTTCGGGTGATTGGAGGATGTTAATCTTTACCCGGGGCCTGCTACTGTTGGGCTGATGGGTGTGCATTAGGGTTGAACCTTTCCATCGTCATTGTCCTTTAGGTCACCATATTGCCCTCTACCTCAAACTTCTTAGTCTTTTCGGCCAAAAAATTATTCTCAAATCTCAGTGCTCCAATAGTCTGATTGGTTTCATTAAACTTTGCAGATATTTCTTCTCACTCAAGCTTCACATCACTAAGCTTCTTGGTGATCAACCTATACAACTTCTCATGCTTTTTCGGAGACCTTTTATAACTTTGCATAGGCTGTGTAGATGTCATCTTGTTCATCCATCTTCTCAAACTTAGACTCCACCAATTCCTTTTCTTCATTCACATTTTCAACAATCCAATCAGTAGGATTTACAGTTGCAGTGAAGGCATTTAGGATTCCATCATCCTCATTATCGGAGTCATCCTCAGGCTCAGTGTCACTTAAGGTAGCAGCAAGTGCCTTTCTTTTTCCGATGGTCTTGAGATAAGTAGGGTACTCTTGTTTCATATAACTGAAACATTGACACCTAAAGGACTTTGGTCCTGAGGGAATAGTGTACTGACCACTACCCCTAGCATCATTTTTCCCTTTATTTTGGCTCTTGAACTGTGAGGAACTGGATTGCTTACGGTCCTTGCCGAAGCCATTCCCATCGGCATTTTTCATGAACTTCTTGAATTGCCTTGTAATGTAGGACTTCATTTTAGAATCTTCATCATCTGAAAACTCATCATATCACTGCTTTTGGTCATCAATGCCATGCTCTTGCTCTTGCTCGATTTCTTGATCCTTGTTAAACCCAACTCATAGGTCTGCAGATTGCCAACTAACTCTGTCAAAGGAATTTTGTTAATATCCTTTGATTCCTCAATCACGGTGATCTTGGCATGGAATCTTTCGGGTAGAGATTTGAGCACCTTTCTCACAATCTTAGGTTCAGGAATGGTTTCCCTAAGAGTTTACTAATTCCTTGAACTTGGCATAAAACTCATCAAACGACTCATCCTCCTCCATCTTGATCTCTTCAAAGCTCATAGTAAGCCTCTGAAGTTTTGAATCCTTGACAGCCTTAGTTCCTTCATAAGTTGTTTGGAGAATGGTTTATGCTTCCTTAGCAGTTTCAGTAGAGGATATCTTCTTGAATTCCTCATTAGTGACTGCATTGAATAGAGCATTCAGTGCCCTACTGTTAAAGTTTGCTTCCTTGATCTTAGCATCATTCGTATCAGTCCGCGCTTCCGTAGGCTTAGTCCAGGCTATCTCCACAACTTGCCACACTTTCTCATCTAAAGACTGCAAGAAATCTCTCATGCGTACTTTCTGGTATGCATAGTTAGTGCTATAAAATAAAGGAGGTATAATAAGAGACTGTCTTCTATCCATGACAAACAGGGGTCAATGGATCACACAGCAAAAATTAAGCCTAATCAGAGTGTGCTTGCGCTCTGATACCACTTGATAGGCCAAGAATGTATTGACTCATTGTGATGAATTAATTGATTAATTAGCCAAGTTTATTAATTAATCAAATTAACGTGCAAGATGTGTGGTAATACAAACAAATCACTAATTAAACTAAATATGCAACGGAAAATAAATTGAAACAGTGATTTGTTTACGAATGGGAAAAACCTACACGATAAAAACCCCACCGGGTGATTTTAAGGTCACCATTCCCTAGAATCTACTATTATCAAAATAAGAGGTTATAAGTAAAAGAATCTTAGTACTTTATACTAACCTACAGTTGAACCCTTACCCCAATACCCAATTAGACTTGTTCTATTGTGACAATCTCTTCTTTCAATGCACGTCTCCCAATACGTGGCTAACAAATTGTGCGGATCCCAATATGCGACTTAATCACCAACTTTAGAAGAATGTTTGCTGCAAAGTTCTTTAGTTCATCACACGATGAAGATCAAGAAGGTCCTTGGTCACAAAACCCTATGGTATACAAACACAGCAGCTTCTTTAAGAGAAAGATGAACTAGGGCAAATTCTATCTCCAGTCACAATTTCTATGAACAAGATTTTGCTTCACACTTGTGCAACTGTGTGTAACCTTTGACGGTCCTTAATATAATCATTATATATGTTTGGGATTGTGAGAAAAGTAGACCTAAACACATACTCACGAATTAATAAAAAACAACTCATAAAAATCGAGTTTCATAAACCTCGATAGATAGCCATCTATTGAGCTAGCTCTCGAGCCACGAGCTTTAGCAGCTTTTAAACTTTGATAAATGCTAGTTGTCGAGTTTTAAAATCCTGCACTTTTCACTTTATTCTTGGACAGACTTACATGACTTTAATACTTGAATTTGAAACCTTGTTTCTTGAAGTACTAAACACATCTTAGATCTGCCCAATTAAAAGTAAAGTGCGTTTTGTCAAAGGATTAGCCAATTACATAAAATGTTGACATATGTTCTTCACATTGAATCACATATGTCCTAACAAGACACATAACGCAAAATTTGATTCCAATTTCAAATTCTAATAAAACTTTTTCTAAGTTTGACCTATTTATATATATATTAGTATATAATTTGTGCATATGCATGGTACAATTAACAAAAAAAAAATTACAATTACACACACATATGGATTCAAATTATACTCTCTCTCTCTCTCTCTCTCTCTCTCTCTCTCTCATTTTTTTTTATTTTAATTTCTTTGGATAGACATGTCACATGAGCTTACTTTTTTTAAAAAAGTTTTTGATGATTTTTATTTATTCATATTAGACCCTTTGTCTTTTGCACCATATTAACTCGCCTAAAAAAAAAAAAAAAAAAACCTTAAATAGGACACATGTCGCAAAATTAGACAATAATTATAATCCAATTTAAAACCCAATTGGATTTTTTCTCATGTTTACCTATTAAAAAATATATATATATATATATATATATATAGATATTAACTCACATGGCATAAACTTAAGTGGATAATTGTGATGTGATCCCACATAAATTTAGACACATTGTGTAAAATTGGATTTTAATTTTAAAATTTAATTGAATTTTCTCTATACTTTACTTTTATATATATATATATATGAAATGGTAAAAATTATAATTGAAAACATAATTTCAAGTGTCTCGGATCACTGAATGATGTAGCTGACCTTGACATCAGGAAAAATAAAAAAATAAAAAAGGGTCAAGATTCTCTCCGATGACCATAACCTCTAGGAGTCTAGGACTCATCGCCCCACTCGCACCACTAGGCCTTTTGAGTTGAACCCATTGTTCCAAATAAAGGGCCCATATCAACAATTTGAAAGCAACGGGAGTTTTAAGGTGGCCGCCCTAGAAGCCCAACCCATATGCACCACAGCACAGTAGATGCCTCGTGCAAACTTAAGGGTACGTTATTTTCAAGCTTCTTAGTAATAGATTTTGTTTGATTTTGAATTTTTTTTGTTAGGTTCTTGAATTTCAATTATGGGGTGTTTAGTTTTTGGCGTAAGCACAAACAGAATTTTCTAATTTTTATGTAGTACTGCGAAAAAATGAACAATTTTTGTCACGATTCTCCATGTGGCTGAATGTGATCGGTAGTAAAAAAGTAGTAAATTCATGTGAAAGTAACATTTAATTAGTCACAGTATGCCACGTAAAAGAGTTGTGGTAAAAGTTGTGAGTTTGTTTGTTGAACTAAAAGAACTCTTTTTAAAAATAGAAACAAACCTTTAGGGTCAAGATGAAACTTTTTGAATCATTAAGGGTCAAAATGAAAACAACCCCAAACTTTAAGAACGAAAAATACACTTCAATTGAATAAATAATTAGCTTTATGCATGTTGTATTTCAAAACTTTTTAAAAATTCCATTGTATAATAATTTTTCTATTCAAAATAAGTTTAACTGAGATGTGAATGAAGTTTTGAAATCTCTACAGTTAAAATTATGGACACAACGTCTATTAAGAAAAAAGAAAAAAAAATGGATACAATGTAAAGTATGAAGTTTGATATATTTACGATTGATTTTAATTTGACTATGTCAAGTAAAAATTTGTCAAAATACCTTTAATTTTTCTTTCTTAATGTGTGTTTTTGAGAAATAGATAAAGATGGACAACAAAGAGTCATTTATTCCAATTACATATACAAAATTACAAATAACAAAAAACACGAGTACGCTTTACTTATAGAAGTGAAAGTGCTTCTTGTAAAAAATTCTCTCTATTTGAAATGGGTCAATTTAATGGTTTAAATTAAATATTATAAATTTAAAATTGTATCTAATAATATCTCATCTAAAATTTAAAATAATGTGTCATGTCCACGGTTTGAGGCTGATATGAATTTATATGGTTTTTTTTTTTTTTTTTTTAATTTTTTAATTTTTTTATGCTTATCACAACAAGCCTAGAAAAATAAACTTCACTTATTCGGATCCAAAAAACTGCCAAAGGCCTAATCACTTAGGTTAGAAGACATGGGTTTTGGCCACTCAAAAGTAAAGCTTGAAATTAGAATTACACGAATACTCGAGGCCAAGTTGAGGCCGTCTGCTAAGTGAAAAAGGGGCCAGACAAAGACGAATTCCCAAGATTGGATTTGTTCTTCAAATACCCATCTCAAAGCTAATAGTAATCTTTAGCTTTTAGTGTAAAAAGAAAAAACCAATGGTTTTTCATGTTACTTTCCCTACATTGCTTAACCATGATTATCGTACGTTCACTAATACCAACCATAGTTTTATTAGAGAACAAAATAGGAACCTACTTGAAGCACCTAGCAAGGAAGAAATTTAAGATTATTGGTTTGTTTGGGAACCGCTTATTTTGCTGAAACTGAAAACTGAAAACTGCTTATTTTGATAAAAGTATGTAGAAAAAAGCTAAAACTTGATTTTTGGAGCAATGTGACTCACTTAACAGTGAAATGGGATCCACTTTAAGAGTAAAAATAGGCTAAAAAGAAAAATAAGCTATGTTTCTCAAAATTCAAACGCAACCTAAGATCCCCCTCACGAATCCAAATCAAATGGTCCAACAAGTAGCAGAGTGCTACGTGTTATGATCACAAAAATAACCACCCTTCAACATTAACTAAAACATGAAATAAATCAATTTCACTTGCTAAAAGACTCATATCTATGCACGCAATAGTATAATAGTTTATTAATGTAACAAAACTAATTAGGGACACGCAAAAGAGATTAAATTGAAATTGCCTTATTATGCAATATTACAAAGTACGGAAACTGGCATTTGTTTGTGCTAATTTTGAACCATATATGCTTATGGGAACATGAAGCCATTCACCGTCGTACCTCCATCAACGCATATAGTCTGCCCGGTCATGTACGAGGCCGCCGGTAGGCATAGGAATGCTACCAAGGAAGACACCTCTTTGGGCTCTCCAACGCGTCCCATAGGTGTTCGAGAGATAACAGCATTGAAAAAGTTTTCATCATCCCTATACTACAATAAAAAAGGAAAATAATAATAATGACATAATTTAGTAAGCTAGTAATTAATTTTGATACGTTGATAGATTAAAATTCTACTATATCTAAAAAATAAAAAAAAAAATAAAAAAAAAATAAAGCACAAGGGTGTGATGAAAAGGTCATTACAGGTTGGACTAAAGGGGTGTTGATGTACCAAGGGGCAACACAATTGGTCCTTATATTATCTTTTGCCCACTCGCATGCCAAATTTTTAGTCAGCTGATTCATTGCCCCTGCATACTTATAAAGACCTTCAATATTGTAGCTCAAAGTGGTTTTAATACAATCCAATAAATGATGGGACAAGCTTAGATTACCTTTACTTGCTCCGTATATGGAGCCCACACTGACTGATACGACCCCACAAACTGAAGACACAAAGACAATGCTTCCTGCCGACGAAGCTTTCAATAGAGGATGGGCAAGTTGGCTCAAGTGAAAAGCTGATTCAAAATTTGTCGCCATGATAAATGAGAAATCTTGGGCCGTATACTCCAAGGTCGGTTTTGTTTTGTTTGTCCCCACATTGTTTATCTATATCCATGCAATCATAGAACAACAGCACCGATTAGGAAATATGTAAAAAATGCTAGTAAAAGCTAGTGTTATTAATAAATTGACATAATAAATAAATTTCTGGATAATTTGTTTTTTAAAAGCTTATTTGCATCACTATTTCAAAATTGTTATGCAAATGCATACATAAAAATATGTGCCGAAATACAACCTTAAGGGAGGGATTAACCAAAAAATAAGCGTAACCAAGGGGTGACTTACAAGGATGTTAAGTTTCCCATTAAAGAGATTAAAGGCAGTGCTAATTAGATTCTCTCTTTCAGCTCTAGAGGATACATCGCACACTGAGCCAGTGACTTGGAGACCCTTCTTTCTCCATTCACATAAACACTCATTAAGGTCGACTTCGTTTCGAGAGCATGTATGCACAATTGCTCCAAAACCTGCTAGTTCCTCCACAATAGCATGCCTAATCACAAAATAATAAAAGGGGATCAATTGTTTTCGCGAATCAACTTGTTGAGAACATTGCTTAAGCTTCTTTTGAATAAATATACTATTATGAGGTGAATCACTTGATATAATTGAACTGACGATACATATTATACTATCATGCATAAAGGAGAGCTACTAGCATGAAAGTATTATGATTGAAAATATTAGCAAGAATAAGTAGTAAGAATAAGTTATTGATGAAGCTTTCTAGTTAAAAACAATAGCAACAAAGGGAACACAAGGGAAAGAAAGTAGGGACCCTATTCCTTTGCTTCCACCGGTAACAAGAGCGGTCATGCCCTGAAGAGACCATCTACTGTTATCGGGCTGAGCCATTCTGTAAGATTTGTAAACCTGGAGAGGAAAGTCTGAAAGCTAGAGAGAAAACTAGAGAGAAAGATTGAGATACTTTTAGATATTATTGAATAGATTAAGACTGTACAAGATCCTATTTACCAGAAGGAGAAATACCAGCGCTAATAGCTAGAAGACCTAGAACTCAAGAACTAGACTCAAGCGATTGTGCCTACCAGTCAAGACAGGAAGGTGGGACGCTAGCTAGCCCCTTGACCGAAGCGCCAACCTTGCCTGCTTTGTCTCTGCTTGAAAGCTTCCGTGTTCAAGTGACCGATTGAAAAGTCAAAGTCAACAAAGTGGAATTCACCATCTATATATCAGTAGCAGAAAGTGAAAAACATACTACCAAAATATCAGAGGGAGTTAGTTACTGCACGTGTCATATACACGTGTGTAATTTACGGCATATAAAGAATAGCTTATCTAGACTACTTGTAGTTTAACCATCTTTTCTGTTGTTTAACTCGCTACTTCTGCATTTGCTTCTTTTTCTTCTTCTGATCTCGAGCATTTTCACGCTCTCCCTCAAGATGAGAGCTAGAATTGTGAATGTTAATGATGCTCGTCTTGGTAAGTAAATTAGCAAGTTGTAGAGCATTGAGTGCTTTTGTAAGCAAGTCTGCCAATTGTGTATGTGTAGGTGTGATACCCCAATTTGATTGATTGTATGATGTGTGTGGGTGTGTAATGAATCCCATATTGAGTATTTACTGGATAGATCTGAGTTTTATTAATAACTACAAGGAACCTCAATTGTGATTAGTCCTTTTGAGGTATAGCGCAGATGTGACTAGCGCTTTTCCTTGGATCGTTACATATGGTATCAAAGCCGGCCTAGCAATCCCATGTGGATTGAGAGACAGTACCCCAAAAAGTGGGCCTTAATGAGAACATTATGGATTTAAGTGAGGGAGATTGTGATACCCCAATTTGATTGATTGTGTGATGTGTGTGGGTGTGTGATGAGTCCCACATCGGGTATTTACTGGGTAGATCTGGACTTTATTTACAACTACAAGAAATCTCAATTGTGACTAGTTCTTTTGAGGTATAGCGCAAATGTGGCTAGCGTTTTTCCTTGAGTTGTTACAGTAGGAGTATAAAATAACTTGATCACTTTGATATATTGCCGAACTTTATAAGCTGCATCTAAAGGGGGCTTTCTAGGCTTAGACATAAATTGGCTAAGTTTATGTACTAAGTATGTTATGTCAGATTTGGTAATAGTAAGGTATAGCAATCTACCAACCAGTCTTCATAAACCCTTGGATCAAGTAGTAGTTCTCCATGAAATTTACTCTATTTTAGATTTTGTTCCATTAGAACTCTGCTAGGCTTACAAGTTATCTGATAATTAAAAGAAATACTACACTTCTAACATTTTCATAACAAATAAATTTTACATGATAAGTTATTACTGATAAATAAAAAAGTGATTTTAGTGATGGGTAAATTTCATTGAAGTAGATTTTTTCTAGCATTGGATGAGGATGCTAGTTAAATTTCACAGAAACCATGATGAAGTTATGAACTTCGATGTGAAAAACAATTTTCAAAAAATGCAGTAAGACAAAAGCATGTTCTAAGATCAGTGGCGGTTTCAGGAATTTTTTTAAAGGTGGTCATTAAGAAACTTAAATTATACAAAATCTAATAAAAAAAGAATATACATGGACAAAAAACACACACACAAGAAAATAACTAAAATCTTACAATTTCCTTCAACAATTATTTATTTATTTATTTTGAAATTGTTATATGATAGTCTCATTATCAATGTTGCAAACTACATCTATTCAAAAGTTTAGTTAAATAAAATTTTTCTTGGACTTTTTATTTTTATTTGCAGGGACTTAATGTATTATTAGAGGGACCAAAGTTTAAGAACAAAATTTGACTACAAACTTAGTTTTAGTCACGCTCACTAAATGACTTAACATTGTTACACATTGTCACTAAATCGATGTTCTTAAAACATGTCAAAATTTCATGCGAATTGGATGTTATTTACCATTTGATTCATTAAATTAAGGATTTAAAAAGAAAATGTAATTAAATGGTGGATTTGTTAAAATTCACATTTAATTAAAAAAATATTGAATAGAGTTGCAGGCTTAGTCTACAACTAAGTTTGTTGCCAAATTTTGTCTAAAATTTAATTATGTTGGGCTTAAAAAAATTTAGGGTGGTTACAAAGATTTTTTAATGATAAAAAAATCATAAATTTCTAAAATTTATACATAGTAATTGTTTTTTTTTTTTTTCTAAGTTAGGGTGATCCTGTGATCACCCTAGACTCTCTATGTAGAGCCACCCCTCTCTAAGAATCCAATGAATCTTTTCCAGGTTAATGAAAGGATATGAAATAAAGTTAAATTTAGATAAGGCGAAGTATTATGTTCAACTAAACTTTGTTTATTGTCATTACATTATTGCCAGCTCTTAACAATTTGCATGTATTTGTAAGCGATTATGTAGGAAAGTTCGATTTAATAGGAAATACTAAAAAAAAAAAAAAAAATACTAACGAAAGGAAAGAACTAAGTGGGAACAAAGAACTGAAAGAATGGACAGATATACAAGTATTTCAAGTTCTTTTTTATATCTTGACATGATTATAACTTGCACAATAATCTTGTCTACAACTAATAGTTTTATAAATTAATTTTGTTGATGTATTAGTTTATGGGTAATTCTACAGTACCTACTAGTAGTCAACTTACTATACTAGGTTTCTTTTTTCTCATATTTGACTGTTTCATCCTCATATTGTGCAGTTTCAACGTCACATGTGACAATTCTTTTCTCACATTTGATGGTTCTCTTACTTTTTTCTCACATTTTGATGGTTCTATTCTCATATTGTGCAGTTCCAATATCAAATTGAACAATTCTTTTATAACATTTAGTGGTTCTCTTATTTTTTTTCTCACATCTGCCGGTTCTATTATCACATTGTGCAATTCTAATATCACATTTGACAATTTTTTTGTCACATATAGTGGTTTTTTTTTTTTTTTTTTTTTTTCTCAAATTTGATGGTTCCATTGTCATATTAAGCAGTACTAATATTGCATCTGCTCTATTTTTGTCACATGTGACTGTTCTTTGGTCACATTAGGTGGTTCTCTTACTTTTTTCTCACATTTGACGATTTTATCTCCACATTGTGTAGTTTCAACATCACATGTGACAGTTCTTTGGTCACATTCGGTGATTCCCTTAATTTTTTTCTCTAACATTTGACAGTTTTATCCTCACATTGTGCGGTTCTAATATCACATGTGACAGTTTTTTTGTCGCATTTGGTAGTACATTTATTTTTACTTATATTTGACGGTTTTATTCTCACATTGTACAGTTTCAACATTATACTTAACAATACTTTTGTCACATTTGGTGGCTTTTTTTTTTTTTTCCTTCACTTTTAACAGTCTCATCTTTACATTGTATAGTATCAACATCACATGTGACTATACTTTTGTTATATTTAATGGTTCTTTTATTTTTTTTTCTCGCATTTGTCAGTTCCTTTCTCACATTGTATAGTTCCAACATTACATGTGATTGCTATTTTGTCACATTTGGTGGTTTCCATTTTTTTTATTTTTTTTTATTTTTTTTTTTTAACATTTGATAGTTCCATTATCACATTAAGCCGTACCAACATCACATCTAACAGTACTTTTGTCACATTCGGTGGTACCCTATTTTTTTTCCTCACATTTGACAATTTCATTGTCACATTGGGCATTACCAATATCTCATATGACCGTACTTTTATCACATTCAATGCTTTCCTTATTTTTTTCTCACATTTGATGATTTCATTGTCATATTGGACAGTACCAACATCATATGTGACAAAAATACCCCCGCAGCCGAAACTCTCAAAAATTACTATGATACTCCTAAAACCTATAAAATGACTGATGTACCCTTAGAACCTAGAAAATGACTGAAATGACCTAAATGACCCTGAAATCTAAAAAAAGTTCGAAATGACCTTGTAACCTAAAAAGTGACTAAAATACTCTTAGAACCTAAAAAACGACTGTAATGCACCTGAAACCTAAAAAATGACCGAAATACTCATAGAACCTTAAAAATGACTGAAATGACCCTAAAACCTAAAAAATGACCAAAATACTCTTAGAACCTAAAAAATGACCTTGAAACCTAAAAAATGACTAAAATGACATTGTAACCTAAAAAGTGATTGAAATACCTTTAGGACCTAAAAAATAATTGTAATGCACTTGAAACCTAAAAAATAACCAAAATACTCTTGAAACTTATAAAATGACCAAAATACCCCCTTGAAACCCTTAAAATTACTAAAATACCCTTAGAACTTACAAAATGACAGAAATAACCGTGAAACCTAAAAATGACCGAAATGACCTTGAAGGCTGAAACCTACAAAATGATTGAAAAACCCTTAAAACCTAAGAAAATGACTGTAATGCCTCCGAAACCTAAAAAATTACCAAAATACCCCTAAACCCTAAAATGATGGTAACGTCCCCGAAACCAGAAAATTACCAAAATACCCCTAAACCCTAAAAAATGATGGTAATGCCCCCGAAACCTAAAAAATTACCAAAATGCCCCCGAAACCTAAAAAATGACCAAATTACCTTTAGAAACCAATAAAATGACTAAAAGACCCTTGAAATCTAGCAAATGACCAAAATGCCCCATACAACCTTTATTTGCAAGACCAAAATGACAAAAAAAATTTATATAATCACTCCACTTACTTCTCTCTCTCTCTCTCTCTCCCCCCCCCCCTAAGTCTCGGTGGAACTTATAAATTTTCTTTTGTCATTAAGTTGTTGTATACTAATTGAAATATAAAATATGATAAGTTATTTAAAAAAAACTATCTTGTATACACACACATGCACTTACGCATGGGTGTGGGAGGTTGTCTTAACTAAT
The DNA here is from genome assembly GCF_001633185.2 of Quercus lobata. Classification (NCBI taxonomy): domain Eukaryota; kingdom Viridiplantae; phylum Streptophyta; class Magnoliopsida; order Fagales; family Fagaceae; genus Quercus; species Quercus lobata. Next base: position 27,927,605 of record NC_044904.1, on the reverse strand, counting down.
ATATTTAGTAGTTAGTACCACAACTTAGTGCCCTAGTGTTGACCTAAACCTTATGATTTTATATTTTTTAAGTTTTATTTTGAAATTCCTACAAAAAAAATTAGGGTTGTGTTTAGATGGTAACATTTGGATTTGGATTTTAAATCAATGGATTTAAATGCCTTGATTTGAAATCCATCAATTTTAAAATTCCTTGTTTTAGTCTTTTTATACAACGAAGGATTTAAAATTCATTATTTGAAATTCCATTGTTGGAATACCTAAATTTGGATTTGGAATTAAGATCATAAAATATTTTTTCCAATTATTTTTTTTCTCAAACCTGCTACATTTTAATATTAGTAACATTTTTAATAAATATATGAGGTAATGAAAAAGCCATTGATAATTCATTTGACCCCAAGTTGTTACTAATAGCAACTTATTAGTTGGCTATGATGACATATTTTTAGTTATCATATAAATAATTGAATTGAGAAATCCCTATTAAAAATTCTATCAGAAATTTCCTCAAGCACTTGCCATGCCTACTTTTTAAACCCTAGACAGAGTTATCCTTGCAAAGAGCATGCCAACTCATTAAAACAACCAAGGCAATCATTAAACCCTAGAAGCTTATTTTTTGAAGTTCAAACAGCTAAACACTATTGTTGGAATTTGGAGGATTTGGCTGCCTCTTTAGAAGGAGAAGGAAAAGGCTTGCTACAAATAGAAAATTGGAAGAACTCAACAAATTTTGATGTTTAGCAACAACGTATTCTTTGTTTTTGTCTAGAAGTTGATTTAACTGATACTGAACTTGAAAAAAGGTGCATGAAGTAAGAGCAGTTATCACAACCCAAACCTGATACTTGAATTTGTGATTATGACCAGCATGTTAATATCAAACTTGAACTTGATATTAACAAGAACCAACTAAACTGTTAGGTTCTAAAGACTTAGGTATTTATGTATTTAGAACTCTAATTTGTATTATTGGCAAACCATGATCAAAACAATATGTTCAGAAGTGTTTTGTCTTGCTTAAAGTTGTATCTTTTATGTAAAGTTGGAATCGAGCTAATGCAGAAGTTACTGTGCATTTCGGCCTGGCTCGATCAATCGAATCTCGAGCAGAATGCGTTTTTCTGTAAATTTCCAACTCAACCTTAGTTGTTTAAAACGTTTAGGGTTTTCTAATTTGTTCTAAGTATAAAAGGAAACCCTAACCACGTTTTAGTGTTGCTCATATTGCTGTTTGTGTAAATCTCTTGTGAGATTTAGAGGATCTTTCCTTTACACAAACTTAGGGTTTTCAAGGAGGAGATTTTATCTACACCTTGATGATCAACTCGGTTGCTGCCATTGAAGCTTAAATAAACACAAGCGGGTGTGCTTGTATCTAGTGGTGAATCCAAGAAAGAAGGAGTCTATGGATTCAGAGCTTGCACGTGGCTGTGTCAGTAAGTTCTACTGGTAGGTAGTAATAAGAAGCCGAGCGTGGGGGCTTGTACGTCTTATTGTATGAATTTCGATTCTTTCAAGATAGTGGATTGAAGTTTACCTTGAGGATAGCTAGGTCAAATTCTCCCCAGGTTTTTACCGATTTGGTTTTCTAGGTGATCATATCTTTGTATTATTTATCTTTCTGCTACTTTGTATGATATGATCTCTGTAATTGTGATAACCTAGATTTGTTAAATTGGACTAAGTAACAACTTGGCTAATTACCTAGGTTAATTCAATTGTGTTTTAAGGGGTCTAAAAACCATCAAGTGGTATCAGAGCGGGTTGCTTTCTTGTTGTTGATATTTTGATCACTGAGTTGATCCTTGACCCCTATGTTGTCATGGAACACGGACAATCTCTAGTTATTTTTCCTCACTTTGATGGAAATAATTATGCTTAATTGAAAGTAAGGATGAAAGCATTCCTGAAATCGATTGATGAGAGAGTCTAGAACTCCGTTAAATACGGATGGGAGAAGCCCACTACTTCTGTTAGTAAGTGGGAAACTTCTCAAAAAGAAGCAGCCGCTTCAATAGCAAGGCTATGAATGCAAACTTTAACGCTGTTTCTATGGAGGAATTTAAGAGAATCTCTAATGTTGAGGTTGCTCATATTGTTTGGAATATCCTCCAGACTGTACATGAAGGTAATGAAGATACAAAGGCTGTCAAAATCAATAAATTGCAGTAATTGACTTCTAAATTTGAAAGCATTTGGGTGTCTGATGATGAATCTTTTGATGAATTCTAAGCTAAATTGAATGATATTGTTAATTCTGCTTTTAACTTGGGTGAAATATATGATCAACCTAAAATTGTTAGGAAGATTCTTAGATCTTTAATTGAAGACTTTAGACCCAAGGTGACTACCATTACTGAAAGCAAGGATGTGGACTCTATCCTTGTTGATGAACTTATAGGATATCTACAATCTTATGAGTTAGACCTACCTAAAACGAACAAATCCAAATCAATGGCTCTTAAGTCAGTTGATGATGTTGAAGTTGGTAGATTTGATGATGAGCTCTCTGCTACAGAGATTGCTTACATTGCCAAGAATTTTAGAAACTTTCTCAGGAATAGTAACAGAAAGACAAGAGGCATGAACACTGCTGAACCTAGAAACTTTAGGAAGAATGATCCCACTAAGGTTAACAATAATGATAAACCTAGAGAAAAAATAGGTCAATCTTCTAATAATTCTATGGGTCCTTAGTGTTTTGGATGTCAAGAGTATGCTCTCATGAAATCTGAATGTCCTACCTATTTGAAGTCTAAGGGTAAGACAATGGCTATAACCCTTAGTGATGGTGAAATTTCTGATAATGAGTCTGATTGTGACGAGGATGGAAACTTCATTGCTTTCATTGCTACTGCTATAGTCAATGAAAGCATATCTGCTGAAGAGAACCCTTCTGATGGGGAACTCTCTGAGGATGCAGATCTTCAGGAGGCCTACAATAAATTTTGTAAAGTTGCTGCAAAGGATGCTATGAATATTGAACTTGGCCTAAAGAAAATTGAATCTCTTGAGCTTGATAAGAAGAATTTGCTTGTAAAACTGTTTGATGCTAATGAACTTTTGAACAATGTGAAAACTGAGAATATGTTTTTGCTTGATAAAGTTAAATCTTTGGAACTTGATTTATCTGTTGCTAGATTTGCTAGTTTTAAACTTGATCAAATGCTGAGTGTTCAAAAGTCTCCTTCTGACAAATCTGGATTAGGTTATGTTGAAAGCATCTTTGTGTCTGCTCCCCATTTCACAAATTTTGTCCCTTCATCTTCTTTTGAACCTTCTATGAGTAAGATTGTGAGTAAAACTGTCAAACTCCTTGTGAGTGAGGTTGTCAAACCCATAGAAGTTTCTTCATCTAGGAAGATTAGAGTTGATCTGAAAGAGTCTAAGTTTAAGAAGCTTACCCTATCTAAGGACAAGACACATGATAAACCTGCATGAGTTTGTCATTTTTGTGGAAAATCTAGATACATACGTTTAAATTGTTACAAGCTGCAAGCTGCAAAGAGAGCAAACAAACCAAAAGTACTTGTGCCTCAAGCACAAGATCCTATGGTACTCATTGGTGAATTGGTAAAGGTTTTAAACCTTTATTCCAATCCTGGAGTTGGTAATCATTTTTATGTGAATAAGAACTCCAATGCTCATAGTGCATCTAAAAGGTTTTGGATGCAAAAGACTCGAACTAATTGAGTCTTTCTGACATGGTCCTTGTGCTTCATTGCTCTACCTTTTGTGACCATTGTTTTTTTTTTTTTTTTTTTTTTTTTTTTTTTTTTTTTAAATAAATATAAAAAAAGGGGGAAGAAAAAGGAAACAAATTGTGTTTTGTACTATTTTCTTGGTTTTTGAGAACAAGGTTGGTCAATTTATTTTCACATAACATGTCTTTTGTACCCTATGTAGCTTTGATGAGCTTACATATTGCACATTACTAGTTGAAGTTTTGTAGTGCATGTTGTGTGAAAAAGATATTTATGATTTTTGATCACTTTGTCTTGATCTTAAAGTCACATGTTTTTTACTGTCGGGCTTGAAATTTTAGAGAAAGGCATAAATAATTATCTCACCACTGTTCACCAATCATGAACATCTTAGTGCATATCGTAAAATTTTGTGCTCGAGAAAGTGCAGCATATGGACAAAAAGAACATAAGGTGTAGCTTTGGTTTAATTGCTTAATAATTAAAATTGGTGTGTACAGTATCCTGGCCTTTTAATAAGTTTCTGAATGAGTTAAAATTTGTGTGTATATTATGAGGCATAATTCAAGAAACTTACATGATTGCAAGCTTATGATCTAAGAGATGTGGGAGTTGTATGATGTAACTCTTTGGGTGATAGTCTCTTTTAAATTCTATGTGATGAATTTTGTAGACTTTGTGGTTGATTGCTATTCACATATCACCTCACATGTATCTCAAGTTTTTGTTAGTTGCACACATTACACAAGTTGTTTTTGCTAAACATTGTACATGTTATTGTGTGTGTTTATGGTCTGACCAATCAAATTTTCCAAATACTTTGAATTTTGTGCAGAATTGAATTGATGCTTGAAAATTTATGGAGAATGCAAGAAATTTTAATTTTCGGAATTTTGGGCTTAAATTCCTGTTTTTGAAAATCATATCATCACATACTCATGCATATTGTTTCTTATGTCAATGCTGTGAGTTGTTCCTAAATGTCTTTTCAAAAAATGTGTTTTTTTTTTTCTCAAATTTTGTGAGCCTTTGTCCATTTCAATTGATCCAACCTAATTTTCGATTAATCAAAATTGTTTTAAATTTTTTAAAGAGGCTCTGTCTGTTTCGATCGATCGAAACTGATTTTTGATCAATCGAAACTTGTGAATCAGGTTTTTAAAAATATCATTTTTGACTTGTTCCTCTCACTTTTTCAAAACTTTTTCATAACTTTCTCTCTCTCTCTCTCCAACTTGGCAAGGCTCCACTGAGAATTTTTTTGTTGTTTTCTTCCATTTTTCTTGCAAGGAATCTCTCTCCCTAAGCCGGTATGTCCATATTACCCTCTCTTTTTCATTTATTTTCTGTTTTACATGCATTTTTCCATGCATTGAAGGTTTATTTTCGGACTTAGCATATTCTGGGGATTTTGATGATTCAAACTATATTTTGTGAAATTGATCATTAGGTTTTTGTTCTAGGATGTTATAATCATAATCCTTGTGGTTTAATTTGATCAATTTTGTGGTTTTTGAGGAACTGCAAATTCTAGGGCTTGTAATTAACCTGAATTGGGAATTTTGTTCAAATTTGGTTAAATTGATGAAATTGGCTTGTTGATTTGATGTAATTGGTCATTATTTTCTGAAATCTATCTTGTATGATGATCAATTAGTCCATTTCTTTCAAATTGATCAAGTGGTTTTTCAAAATTTTGGGGTTTTTGTGTTAGAAACTCTATGCTCAAGCCAATTTTGTGAATTTGAACTTACTTGCACTGCATTAGGATGTGCATCATGCCATTTAATTTATTTATGCATCATATAAATTTTTGTTCTATATTTTTTTGTGCTAACTTGCAGTCTGCCCTTGGTGTTTTTTTTTTTTTTTTTTTTTTTTTTTTTTTTGTTCCTTTGCTTTGTGTCTTGGTCCTTATCCTAGCACCATGCCTAGGAAAACTAGAGCCCATAGGACTCCTTCCACTTCCTCTGAGTCTCCCTCTAGGAGTGAGGTGTTTAGGAATGATAAAAGCAGAGAGGCCTTTGAGACCTTGAACTGTAAGCGTAAGATTTGGGTTGAGCGTGCTATGATTTTAGATGAGATTGATCCAGCCATTAGGGTTATCTTTGAGTCTAGAGGTTGGTTGTCTCTCTTAAAGATAGATCATCCACCCCCGACCGCCCTGATTAGATAGTTCTTTTTCGAATATCTCTAGCAATGTCTATGATTCCAACACCCTTGTTAAGAGTTGGATACGATATGTTGAGTTCACCATTACCCCTCAGGTAGTGGTTGACGCTCTTGGGGTTCCAATTGTTCGAGAGCCTAACTATCCCTATGATGAGTCTCCTCCTTTAGATGTTGTCATGTCATACATCACTGGGTCTTCTATCCAGTGGGGTTCTGATCCTCGGATCACGTCTGCTGAGCTTACTGAGACTGCCTATCTTTTCTTTAGGATAGCATGTCATTCGTTGTGACCTATTTCTCATCTCCACACCAACCCTCTAGAGCGATGTGTGTTTTTTATGCGTTTGTTTCTGGTGCGTCTATCAGTTTTCCTCACTTATCCATCTTTAGGAGTTCTGCCATAGGGCATGCACTTATCCATCCTATTTTCATTCATAAGATTTTGCTATTTCTAGGTCTAGATGGTTTTCCTTCTAGTGAGCCTATTCATGTTGTTGCTCCCATAGGTGCCATCTTTCTTAGGTAGGGGCTGCTCACTTGAGAGTTGCTTCTTCGCATCTTAGAAGTGTGTCATCTGGTGTTGTTCCCCCTCCTCCCTCTTCTATAGGTGTTGATGCTACTGAGACGTCTAGTGCTGCTGCTACTGATGCTGATGCTGATGTTCCTCCACCGATTGCTTCGGATGATTCAGACACTCGACGTACGTTGGCTCATGTCTTGACCGTTCAGGCGACTCATGGACAAATTTTGGTGAACGTGCCGATGAGATCCGTGCTTTGCGTGCAGAGTTGGCACAGTTTAGACGATCTTCACAACCACCTCCCTTTTGATGATGGATTTTGTTTGCCCTTTGTCATTCCGTCACAAAAAGGAGGAGTACATATTTGAGCTTGTAGAGTTTTTTTGTCTTCAGGGGGTGAGTATTTTTGTTGGTTGGAGCTTGTGAAGTTTAGATTATATCTAGGTGCTTCACACTGTATTTTTCTTTTTAAAATCTTTTTAGCTCTTGCCATATTTTTGTTGAGATATTCATGTTAGGGGGAGTCATTTTTTTTTTGCTTTATATGTTTCTTGTTTTCAACTGTTTATTGATTCTTATTTATGAGTTTTTCATTGATATATGTCTGTATTGTGTGTTGTTTGAAATCAAGAATTTATTTTTGTTTACTTGTATTTTTCCACACATGCGGTTATGCATTTTGTTTAGTGTTTCAGGAAATATACAGGTTGATTCAATTGAGTCACTGTCTACACTTGCAACTGATGAATAGTAGTTAGGATTGGGTTTGTTTTATGAGCATTTGGTTTGTAAAGGGCTTTTATTTGTAAACTTTGAGCTTTTAGTTGTGTTTTGTCACAGATTGCCAAATGGGAAGTTTGTTAGGTTCTAAAGACTTAGGTATTTATGTATTTAGAATTCTAATGTGTATTTTTAGCAAACCATGATCAAAACAATATGTTTAGAAGTGTTTTGTCTTGTTCAAAGTTGTATCTTTTATGTAAGGTTGGAATCGAGCTAATGCAGAAGTTACTGTGCATTTCGGCCTGACTTGATCGATCGAAGCTTAGGCTCGATCGATCGAATCTCGGGCAGAATGCATTTTTCTACAGATTTCCAACTCAGCCCTAATTGTTTAAGACGTTTAGGGTTTTCTAATTTGTCCTAAGTACAAAAGGCAAACCCTAGCCATGTTTTAATATTGCTCATATTGCTGTTTGTGTAAATCTCTTGTGAGATCTAGAGGAGTTTTCCTTTACACAAATTTAGGGTTTTCAAGGAGGAGATTTTATTTACACCTTGATGATCAACTCAGTTGCTACCATTGAACCTTAAAGAAACACAAGCGGGTGTGCTTGTATCTAGTGGTAAATCCAAGAAAGAAGGAATCCATGGATTCAGAGCTTACATGTGGTCGTGTTAGTAAGTTCTACTGGTGAGTAGCAATAAGAAGTCGAGTGTGAGGCCTTATAAGTCTTATTGTATGAACTTCGATTCTTTCAAGATAGTGGATTGAAGTTTACCTTGAGGATAGCTAGGTCAAATCCTCCCCAGGTTTTTACCGGTTTGGTTTCCTGGGTGATCATATCTTTGTGTTATTTATCTTTCCGCTGCTTTGCATGATATGATCTCTGTGATTGTGATAACCTAGATTTGTTGAATTGGACTAAGTAACAACTTGGTTAATTACCTAGGTTAATTCAATTGTGTTTTAAGGGTTCTAAAAACCATCATAAAATTTTAAACAAAAATTTTCCTCTTTCTTTTCATTGTTATTTCTTTACTTTAATATATAATTTTTCACTTAATATTCAAAACATCTACATTGTACTCCAAGGGATAACTTAATCCACCAGTTATTCAATTTTGGAATTTCACATAATACATCTCTTAATATATTAAAGTACACAACTTTCATTAGATCCTAAAATACACAATACTATAAAGTTAAGCATCAAACTTCCAAAACAGGGACTATACTTTTAAAATTAAAACCAATTCCTCCCAAAACTCGACTAAGGCTTCCTCTGCTCCAGAATAAAACTTGTTGATTGAAAGAGTGGAAAGGGTGAACTAATTAGCTTAATAAGGGTAAGTTACATGAGAATTTAATAAGAATGCATGTAAATCAAAGCATTTCATTTTATGGATATTCAAATAGGAGAACATCTTTTTAATTTCATGCATATTATTTTATATACTTTAAATTTTGTAAGCATCACAAATATATCTTTGTCTAAAACATGATTGTATGCAGTATCTATATTCAAAACCTTTTAGTGCATAATAATCTTTTTAAAATAACCTCATGACTTACCAAATGCTCATATCACTTATCCCTTATCTGAAAGCAAAGGAACCAAGAGTCTAAGGTTGAAGGAGCTCAAACTTGGGCGCTGGTAATACCTATACCAAATATCAAAGTTTATTACTATTAATTCTACCTTAGCATAAACTTATACATACATTTTGAAAACCTAGCTCTCAAAATCAAGGAAATCCTAATCCTACCTCAAAAACGTTCTCCAAACACAAGATACATATATCAAAAAACATGATTCACATAACCAAAGAAAAATCATTATATTCACGTTCATATTCAATCATATAACGAAGGAAACACATTCAATTCAATTACAAGGGTTTAATAATTCATTAGGTTTTTACAGCTTGTCTACCAAATGCAAAGTAAATGATTTTTTCCAAAATGACATTTTCTAAATAACCAAATGGCAGAGTATTAACAAGCCATTCTTTGATTTTCTTACTTGCATTAACATTCTTAATTAAGTAACCAAAATACCCTTGGGCAACCATAAGGCAGTATAGAACTTAGTCATTGCAATTACAATTTCGTGTAGTCATTTAGGGTTAAACTTTAAACTTAAAACAAGGAATTATGTATAAAAATAAGTAGATCAGATTTCCAAAGATTGAATAACTACATAATCCTCATTAATTAACAATATATTTTGTTGGGATATTACAGCAGCCCACACACAAATAATGAACAACATAGCATAATAAAGAATCAAACTTACCTCTCCTGCCATAGAGGACAAATATAACTAGCCCCTTTTTCTTTTTTCTTCTTTAAAAAAAAAAAAAATAGTATAACTAGTTTATTTGCAAGAACAAAAACACAAAGTAAAACTTAACTTTGGCCTTCCAATAATCAAGTTTCATAGTGACATAGGATATACCAAATTATGAACTAAAGGTGGTGTGGGGGCCAATTAATTAGGAAGTACTGTTAAGATAGTGTTAACTGGGCCTATGGCTCGATCCAAGGATGTTAGACCATCCGAGGAGGTCTAGATAAGATTATAAGGAGAACAGAATGAAGAGAGGAGTAGAGACAATATGAGATAGATCCAACAAGCGTCCGAGGACAAAAGCCCTCTCGACAACATGTGTCCGAGGTCGATCTGAGTGCCATATCATCACAGACTTACTTCGGAGTTACATCATCACTAAGGGTTAGACGTCGGACAAGGGATAACAAAGGAGAAGGACAACAAATATCTTCATAAAGCTGCTACCTCCGCATGACTCCCAACCAACTCTCTAGCCACATTAATGTAGAAGTGACGCCTGAACAGTGATTAAGCAGTCTTACAGCTACTAGTTGATAGTTCTGGGAAGTGCTAGATGGGACAGGAACGAGTTCTCTGAATCTAACCTACACGTGTGTGGTAGGGACGATACCAAGGCTGGAATATATAACATGGAAAGATGTACTAAAGGTGGAGGAGGGAGAAAAAAAATCAAAGATCAGGACTGTAACTCTTGTACAATTTTATTATTCAACAAAACCATATGATACAAACTACTTGGGCTATTCTGAGGATAGATTTTCTAATTTGAATTGTGTCTTACAGTCTGAAACCACTAAATCTAATCGTTTTTCTTCTAGGATAGATTTAATTCTTCCATCCACGCTCTGCAAATTTATTGTTTGGGCCGTTTGGGTTTGAGCCCAATACTGTTTTGGAACCAATCCAAATTCAGTCCTTATAGGTGGCCTATAGCAAATTTATTTTAGAACCTACTATCATCAAAATGAACCTAAAAATTGGTTCAACAGTATGAAACTTTAGTGTATATTAACTCTCTACCTCTATAAATACTAGTGTTTTCTAATGAAAATTGTATACAACAAAAAAAGAGGAAAAAAAAAGTAGAATGAGAGGATGATGAAAAACATATCAACTAAACTAGGACAATTAATCAAGAAACACATGTAATTAATCGTTAAGACATCAAAAAAGTTGGACTTAGCTGCCAAATATGTGTGTAACCCAATCGACCTTGTTTCCATAAGAAATTCAATACTTTGAAAACATAATCAGTCTCAACCTCTTATTTTACATTGTAACTTGAATCTTCTAACATGGCATCAAAACTTTTTTAATTTTCAACAAAAAGAAACCTTAAAGAATGAAATGTTACTCCATATGACATGAGAAGATGCATAGCCAAGACATGACGTAAAGAATATTTCAGTCTGATGGCTATAACTATGGTTACCTATCTGCTTTGAGAAAAAATCTTTTAACTTACAGCTGAGACCTATCGATTTCTATGCAAGTATTCTTCATGCATAATCATCAATTGTTCTGCCACCTGCTTAATTATCAAGAATTCAATAGCACATATAGACAACAATTTCAAGCCAAAAAAAACCTATTTGTATCAAATAAGATCCAAAAGATTAAACTAGGTTCTTAATAAACAATCATTACCTAAAGAAATTCATTTCATTGACCAACATAAAAGCACGTTGCACCAAATATAGCCTGAAGCATAATTTTACATTGAAGCATGACTTGTCCAACTGAACTCTATATAAATATATATATATATATATATATATATATATATTCCCATTTAGAAGTCAAACCCAATTTAAGATGAAATCTACTCTTCTAAAAAATAAGGACTAAAATTATAGTTGTACGTAGAAAAAACAAACTGAGGCTCTAACATACAGTACCCAAACAAATCAGCTACAATAATGGTGACTAGATTTAAGGTGATGTGAAAAGATGGGGGGAGAAGCATTATACTGAAAAGATAACAATACTAACAAATATGTACTCCTAATTAACCATTAGAAACCCATCCTATTAGCCATAATTATATTTCCTCTGTGATGGAGAGGTAATTAATGTTATTGCCAAGCACAAAATTGAGCTTGCAAAGTTTAATTTCTACATGATCAACATATTTGACGCCAATCCTAAAAAATCCAAATATAATAAACATGACTAGCCATCTGAAAAAACAAACAAGAAGAGAGCAAATCGGTTCAAATTTATGAAGTGTAGATAATACATGAACTCTCAATGTCTACCATCTTCGATTCCTGTGTCGCTTTCGAAAAAACAAACAAAGAATTTGGGGAAACAAAACAAACGTGGCAATTAAGAGATTTCGCATATTTTATGGAATTAGGGTTTTGATCCTAACCTTCTAGTTCCACTTTATCAAAGTGATTTTGATCTTTTTGAGAAACCTTCACTGGTGAGTAAAGCCACGAGACAGAGATGGAGATCACCCAAGTGAGAGAAGAGAAGCGGTTTGAGAGAAACGCGAGAGAGTCGAGGACTCAGATGAAAAAGTATGTGACTTTGTGTGTGTGTGTTTTTTTTTTTGGGCTTTTATACTCAACCCGCTTGAACGGTAGCAAGTTTTTCATTAAAATAAAATTATAGTGGCGAAAATGGGTAATTACCCATCAAAATCGAACTATTTAGTTAATAGGGTCCGTTTGGAAACATATTGGCAAACTAGCAACTCGAGCCTCAGAGGCTCGATTTTGGGCCCCTAAATCGAGTTTCTAAGGCTCAATTTTCATGCGTCGTTCCTCTCCGTTGTGGCGCTTTGTCCAGGTGGCATCTACATGGAAATCGAGTCTCTAAGACTCGATTTACATTTAAAACGAAAACAAAAAAAAAAACTAAAGGGCAGCAGGAAAAGAAAGCCCAGAAACAGAGAAGAAAACCAGAGGAAAAGAAAACCCAGAAACAGAGAAGAAAGCCAGAAAACCACAACGCGTTCATCAGAGAAGAAAGAAAAAAAAAAAAAAAAAAAAAAAAACCCAGAAACAGTCGCGCGGCGAGGCGACCTGGGTCGCGCGCGGCGACCTGGGTCGCGCGCGGCGACCTGGGTCGAGCGCGGCGACCTGGGTCGCGCGCGGCGACCTGGGTCGAGCGCGGAGACCTGGGTCGCGCGCGGCCTGGATCTGTCGCGCGGCGACCTGGTCGCGCGCGGCCTGTGTGTGTTGCCATTCCTTCTTCTTCTTCTTCTTCTTCTTCTTCTTCTTCTCTTTCTTTTTTTTTTTCTTTCTTTCTGCATTTTCTTTCCGCTGTTTCTGCATTTTGGGTTGCATTTTGGGTGATTAATATTTTATTTTTCGGTGGAAATCGAGTCTTAGAGACTCGATTTTCATGTGGACGCCACCTGGACAAAGCGCCATATCAGAGAGGAACGACGCATGAAAATCGAGCCTTAGAAACTCGATTTAGGGGCCCAAAATCGAGCCTCTAAGGCTCGAGTTGCTAGTTTGCCAATATGTTTCCAAACGGACCCTATTAACTAAATAGTTCGATTTTGATGGGTAATTACCCATTTTCGCCAGAAAATAAAAGTCAAAGAGCCAAAAGGAGCCATTGAATTTGAAGGAGACTGGAAGAGAAGAGAAGGAGGTTCGTTTTTGCGTAAACGTCATTCTCCTTTCATTATTAAGGCAAAATTTGCCAAAAAGTGAAAATTCTGAAAAATTTTAGCTGGACAGCACGCGTTCAAACTTATTTAGTTAGTTAGACTGTTTTTGAAAGTCGAGTTTGGCAAACTCGACTTTGGGCTGGAATAAATACACAATAGTGACGTTTTTTTTAGTGGCGTTTGTTAGAAACGCCACTATAGGTTCCCTATAGTGGCGTTTTCTATAAACGCTGCTATAGCCGCTAAAAAAACGCCACTATAGTGTTTATTTTCAAGCCCAAAGTCGAGTTTGCCAAACTCGACTTTCAAAAACAGTCTAACTTACTAAATAACTTTGAACATGTGCCACGCGTCTAATTTTTTTCCAAGAATAGTCTGTTTGGCAATTTTTTCCCATTATTAATGAATGGTAGGTTTTTTGGGCTTCCAAGCCTTTTTTTTTTTTTTTTTTGAAATTTGATTTCAACACTTGCCAACTTATTCAAATAAACTGGTAGGTCATTTGTCAGATTGACAATTTTGTGCCTGATTTGGTTCATATATAATTGATATTATTTAATGAAATTATTCTTAATTTCCCCCCCTAATTACATATAGGGATAAGGTTTTAACAAAAAAACCTGTATAAACTAAAATTTACTTGAAACATTTATTTTTGTTATGCTATTTCGCAAATAGAAGAAGACAAAATGATCAATTTGAGTATTTCTTAAAGTTCAAGGATTTATAATTTTAAATTAGAAGCTCGTGAGGGCAATTTAATTTTAACCTAAAGTTCAGGGTTGTTTTTAAATTTTACCCAAAAATTATTTTAGTTATGAGATTTAGACTATAAATCATTTTCTTTATGTTTAGCTTAAAAAAAAAAAATCAGTTTTTCATTGATGATGCAAAAATCGTTAGTAAGTTGCGCAATCCTCACGTGCTCTAGACAAAACCTGCGAAACAGAAACAAAGAAAACCCTACAGAGAGTACTGGTGTGGTATCGGCCAAATACCCTCCGAAGGTTAAGTTAGAGAAAATTTCTACAATTTTAGAGTGCTAGAGTTGAAAAAATTAAGCGCACCTCGATTTGTGAGGAATTTGGGGGGTTTTTATAGTAGTATAGAGCTGACCTCAGTTTTTGGATGGAGAACGTATTTCCTTGTAGAAAAGATCCTCTTCAATGCTTTATATATTATGGGATTTTTTCCTTGTAGGGATTCCTCTGATTATGGTTGAATGTGAAATGCAAGACATTTCCATACTAGGTTTCTTGGAGAACACTTGGGCCACATAAGTGCCACGTGGCTTTGCTACCTGTCTCCCTTGCGCTCTTCTGTCTCATTGGAATCGGTCCACTACGAAGAATTTGTCTGTCTTACTTGAGTCCGTCCACTTCAAAGAGTCTATTTGTCTCTCTGCCTTTTTGTTCGAGACACGATTTCCTCTACCAGTTCATTGATTGTTAGGCCATCTAGACTGTCTCTTTTGACAATACCATCACTTATGACTAACTCTATTAATTGGATCCGTCTACCTTGGGATTCATGCAATGAAGGCAGTCCCGTCCACTTTGCATGTAAAGATTAAATTCTGAACCGAGTAAGGTATTGCTATAGTAAGGGGAAACCAGCAAGTGACTAGGCAGTGTTTGGTGGCCGCTGTAAATCGGGAGATCAAACAAAAGGAACCGGCCATGGAGGTACCTTTATAGCAATTATAGGAACCCTAGGAAGGAAGGAGGACTAGTTATGCTGAGGACTTAATAAGAGTAAGGATACTGTCGAACGATGATAGGAGTTTCCAAATAGGAGCAAGTATGAAGGATAAAGATAGGGTGGGGATGCTACTATTTCTTATACGGAACGTGAACGTATTTGCATGGGGCCTATATGAGGTGCCCGGGGTAGACCTTGAGTTCATAGTTCACAAGCTTAACGTGGACCCATTATTCCCTCCTAAAATGTAGAAACCAAGGAGATCGGCTAAGGAGCACATTGAAGCCATTAGGCAAGAGGTCAATAGGTTGATGGAGGCAGGGGCAATAACGGAGGTTTTCTTTCCCGCGTGGCTTGCGAATACCATGGTAGTAAAGAAGAAGAATGGCAAATGGAGGGTTTGTGTTGATTTTACTAATTTGAACCAAGCATGCCCAAAAGACCCATTCCCCATGCTGAAGATTGATCAATTAGTGGATGCCACGTATGGGCATCCGAGAATGAGCTTTCTAGATACTTTTTAGGGTTATCATCGAATTGCCTTAGTCACTGAGGATCAGGAGAAGACGACTTTCATCTCCCTTAATGCTAATTACCACTATACCATAATGCCGTTTGGGCTAAAGAATGCTGGGGCTACTTATCAATGGATGATGATGATGAGGATGTTTAAAGATAAGATTAGGCATACGATGGAGGTGTACATTGACCATATGGTGGTTAATAGCAAATGGGAGGCACAGCATATTGATGATCTTAAAGATGTGTTCGAAGTGCTCTAGTGACACAAGCTGCGCCTCAGTGTTGACAAGTGTGCTTTTGGAGTAGGGGTTGGCAAGTTCCTAGGGTATATGATCACTAACCAAGGAATAGAAGTTAACCCCGATCAGATTGAAGCTTGTAGAGCACCTTAAGCCTCCGAGCAATCCAAAGGAAGTTCAAGTGCTGACCGGAATGCTAGCTGCCCTCAACTGTTTTATTTCCAAGTTTGTCGATCAATGTTTTCCATTTACCATCTTTTAAAGAAGTGGGAGGGACTCTAGTGGAACGAGGAGTGTGAGAAAGCCTTTCAAGATTTGAAGGAATATTTGGTACGGGTGCCTATGTTGACAGCCCCAAAACTCGGAGAAGATTTATTCATGTATCTGTTGGTGTCTGAGCATGTCGTAAGTGTCGTGCTATTTAGAGATTAAGGAGTACAACGGCCAATCTATTATGTTAGCAAAACCTTGGTTAATGCTGAGATGAGGTATTTGCCTCTAAAAAAGTTGGTATTAGCACTAGTACATGCTACACGGAAGTTGCTTCATTATTTCCAAGCTCACACTGTCTATGTATTAACCTAGTATCCTTGGCAGTTGTTGTTAAAGAGATCCAACTTCACGGGTAGAATAGCTAAGTGGGGAACTCATCTAGTCTCTTTTGACGTTAGGTATAGAACTAGAAGTTCAGTGAAGGGCTAGGTTCTTGCCAATTTTACAGCAGAATTTTCCTCAAGAAGGGAGATGGAGGTGGTTTGCCATATGGAGGTTCACCCATGGAAAGTATTTGTGGACGGCGAATCTAGCGCAATGGGGCCTGGGGCTGGAATTGTCATCATTATCTCGGAAGGGATAAGATTGGAACATTCTTTTAGGTTGGGTTTTAGGGCTTCCAACGATGAAGCCGAGTATGAAGCCTTGCTTGCTAGATTGAGGGCTGTTCCAGATATGGGTGCTCGGGAAGTTGAGGTTTATTCGGATTCCTGGTTGGTGGTTAATCAGGTGCAAGGCAGTTTTGAAGCTAGGGATCCCCAAATGTGGGGTACTTGCGGTTGGTAAGGTAGGTTATGAACTAGTTTGTAAGGCAAAGGCGGTTCAAGTGGCCAGGGGGTAGAATCGACATACAGACTCTCTAGCCACTTTAGCGTCATCATTGATCGAGGAGGTACCTCGGTTAATCAAAGTAGAGCTGGTGGCAAAACTAAGTATTAACGCAATGGTAGGTGTTTTAGTGATAGCAATATCCGAGCTGTGCTGGATGGACCTAATCATTAACTTTTTGGTTGAGGATCGAGTGCTGGATGATGAAAAAGAAGCAGGCAAGGTGCGCAGTGTAGCTGTTTGGAACTGGTTATTAGCGGACCGTAAGCTGTACCAGAGGTCTTTTGTGGGGTTGTATCTTCTATGCTTGCACCCCGATAAAGTTAATGAGCTCTTAACCGAACTCCATGAGGGAGTGTGTGGCAGTCAGTTTGGGGGACGCACATTGGCACACCAAGCAATGACCCAAGGATTTTGGTGGCCACAGATGTAGAAAGATGCTGCTGAATACGTGCGAAAGTGTGAATAATGTCATAAGCATGCCTCATTGATCCGTCAGCAAGCGAGAAGTTTGAATCCCGTCAGTAGCCCATGGCCTTTTGCACAGTAGGGGCTGGACATTGTTAGTCTGTTCCCCTGGGCAACAAGCATTCTCAGGTTTTTTCTAGTGGCCGTGGACTACTTTACTAAGTGAGCGGAGGTTGAGGCATTGGCTAATATTCGGGACATAAATGTTAAGAAGTTTGTGTGGAGGAACATAGTAATGAGATTTGGAGTACTAGAGTCCCTAGTTTCTGACAATGGGTTGCAGTTTGATAGCAAACCCTTTCGCAAGTTTTGTAGCGATTTTGATATCAAGAACAGGTACTCCACCCTGGCATGTCCGCAAAGTAACGGCCAAGCTGAAATCACTAACAAAGTGATTGTAAACGGATTAAAAAAAAGGTTGGAGGGTGCCAAAGGTAAATGGGCTGAGGAGTTACCCAATGTTTTGTGAGCATACCATACAACCCCCAGAAGGTCCACGGGAGAAACTCCATTTTCTTTAACGTATGGAGTGGAAGCAATCATATCGGCCGAGTTAAACCTATGCAATGCTCAGGTTACAAGATTTGTCCCTACCAAGAATGGTGAATTAATGGTGAAATAGCTGGACCTGTTAGAGGAATGCCAAGAATCAGCAACCATACGGCTAGCTGAGTATCAACAGAAGCTTGCCTGGCGATATAATAGGGATGTGAAGAGGAGGGAATTTAGTGGGGACTTGTTGCTACGGAAAGTAGTAGGAAATGCGAGGGACGCTGGCACGAGAAAATTAGCCCCAACCTGGGAGGGGCCATATAGAATTACTACCATTGCTGGAGCAGGAGCTTACTATCTGGAGGATTTGGATGCAAGACCACTTCCTTGGCCATGGAATGTATACAATTTGAAAAAATTTTACCACTAACCGTTGGAATGTAGTAACTCGAGTTGAATGCAATGTAATATGTGAACAATGTATATGAATGCATGTGTATCCACATTCTCAACATTGGCATTATTAATTTGTTGACTAGTCATTATTTTATCTAAGGACAGAAGCCTATCCTCGGTTCGATCCTTATCACCGGATAGGTGAAAACCTAGTCTCTATTTTATCTAAGGACAGAAGCTAGTCCCCGGTTCAATCCCTATCGCCGGGCAGGTGGAAACCTGGTCTCTATTTTATCTAAGGACATAAACCTGCCCTCGGTTCGATCCTTATTAGTGAGTAGGTGGAAACCTAGTCTCTATTTTATCTAAGGACAGAAGCTAGTCCCCGGCTTGATCCTTATCACCCGGCAGGTGGAAACCTAGTCTTTATTTTATCTAAAGACAGAAGCCTATCCTCAATTTGATCCTTATCACCGGGCAAGTGGAAACCTAGTTTCTATTTTATCTAAGGACAAAAGCCTGTCCTCGGTTTGATCCTTATCACCGGGCAGGTAGAAACCTAGTCGATTTTTTTTAGTATACAAACTTGTTCCCGATATGACTCTCAAGACTGGATAGGTGGAAACCTAATCCTGATCTCTATTTAATCTAAAAGCATAAGCCTATTAACCTTGATTGTCAGTCAAAATAGCATCATAATTCAGTTAAGTGAAGAAAAACATAGCTGAAATAGCTTAGCTCCAAATATATTAATAAGAAGCATTCATCGTGGCAAACATCAATAAAGTTGTCCGCATATTTAAAACAAAGTGTTCTATCACCACATCTCGGTTACCATAGGCAAATCAACCAAACTGAATATAAAAGCTAAATAAGATAGGCATAGGATAAAGTAAGGCAAATGTTTTGTCACCACATCCCAGTGACCATATGCGAATCAAACGAAATGACCATAAAAATAGACAAAGGAATAAGTAAAATCTTTTAAATGGCAGGATCATCAGGTTGGTGGGGAAAATGTGTCAACACCTTGCTCGGCTTGGGCATCTTCGGTGGGTTGAGGGGCAGGATTTGGAGTTAAGGATGGGGTGTTGTGCAGTAGGGCATCAGGGTTACTAGTAATCTTGAGATCAACTAACTCCACGTGAGAATCAATTGCCTCCACCAGCACCCTCATGCTAGGGGTGTCTCCTTCTTTCTCAGCGTTTGTAAGATTTTGAACTGTGGGGGGAGGAGGCTCAGGTTAAGGTATTTGCTTGGGGTTTCTCAATAATGAATCATCTAGCACCCCCATCGCTTGTAAAGAAGCCACCCACCCTTCACTGAACCCATGACGCTGCGAATGGTAGATGATGGGCTCCACGGAATTTTCAGCATCTGTGAAGCTTGCATTGTACCATTTGTCCTCAGCCGCTGTAAGGGCTTCCTTTAGCTCTGTTATCTCGGTGGCCTATGCCAGACTTAGGCTCTCCGTCTCGGCCAACTTAAGCTCCATCTCCCTCAGTTTCTCACCTGCCTCTGTTAGGCTCTGCTCGACCAACGCCTGGGCCTTCTCAGCTTCCCTCGCTCTTTTTTCAGCATCCTCGGCCGCCTTACCCTTGTCCTTTGCCGTGGCCACTGCAACATCTTTCAAAGCTCGCTTTCGGTTAGCAACCTCGACAGCCTCTTTTAGCCGATTCTCTATCATGTAAGCCAGTTGTGCTATCTGTAATCACAATGTGTCAGCAAGTGTGAGAGAAAAGTACAAATAGTTACCCGTGAATCAGAAGAAAACTAAAGTGCATTACTGCTATAGTGTGCCACTGAAGCCAGGAGGACAAGGATTCATCTACACCACCCGAGAACAAGTGCACGTCTTCCGAAAGTTGTAGGCCATAGCCCAAGCTTCTAGTAACTCGAGCACCCTTACCCTGAGCCCAAGTTCTCACACTGGCAGTCATGGGGAAAGGCTCGTTCCCAAGCCTAAAAATGGTTTGCCATCCTACTGTCGGGTGTGTGGAGGAAGACGCCACGTTGGATTCGAGTTGCCGGGTAGGGTGAGCTCTGCCAAAGGGCTCCTGAATAACCACACCGCCAGTCATGGTGACCAGGGGAGTCCTCGTAGGGACTTTTTCTTGTACTCGAGGAGGGTCTGCAGTGCGCTGCCTTTTCCGGGTTCAGGTGATTGGAGGATGTTGTTCTCTACCTAGGGCCTGTTGCTGTTAGGTTGATAGGCGTGCATTGGGGATGAACCTTTCCATCTTCATTGTCCTTCGAGTCACCATATTGCCCTCTACCTCAAGCTTCTTAGTCTTCTCAGCCAAGAAATTATTCTTAAATCTCAGTGCTCTAATAGTTTGATTGGCTTTATCAAATTTTGTAGAGATTTCTCTCGCTTAAGCTTCACATCACTAAACTTCTTGGTGGCCAACCTATACAACTTCTCATACTTTTCGGAAACCTTGTATAACTTTGCAATGGCTATGTGGATGTCATTTTGTTCATCCATCTTCTTAAACTTAGACTCCACCAATTCCTCTTTTTCATTCACATCTTCAACAATCCCCTCAGTAGGATTTACAGTGGTAGTGAAGGCATTTAGGATTCCATCATCCTCATTATCGGAGTCATCCTCAGGCTCAGTGTCGCTCAAGGTAGCTGCAAGTGCCTTGCTTTTTTCGATGGTATTGAGATAAGTAGGGCATTCTTATTTCATATGACTGAAACCTTGACACCCAAAGCACTTTGGTCCTAAGGGAACAGTGTACTGATTGCCATCCTTAGCATCCTTTTTCCCTTTATCTTGGCTTTTGAACTGTGAGGAACTGGATTACCTACGGTCCTTGTCGAAGCCTTTCCCATTGGCATTTTTTGAACTTCTTGAATTGCCCTGTAATGTAGGACTCCATTTTAGAATCTTCATCGTCTGAAGACTCATTAGTATCATTGCTTTTGGTCTTCAATGCCATACTTTTGCTCTTGCTCGATTTCCCGATCCTTGTCAAACCCAACTTATAGGTCTGCAGATTGTCAACCAACTCTGTGAAAGGAATTTTGTCAATATCCTTTGATTCCTCAATCACGGTGATCTTGGCATGAAATCTCTTGGGTAGAGATCTGAATACCTTTCTCACAATCTTGGGTTCAGGAATGGTTCCCCCAAGATTAAATGCTGAGTTTACTATGCCCTTAAGCTTGGTATAGAACTTATCAAATGACTCATCCTCCTCCATCTTGATCTCTTCAAAGCTCGTAGTAAGCTTTTGAAACTTTGAATCCTTGACAGTTTTAGTTCCTTTATAGATTGTTTGGAGAATGGTTCATTCTTCCTTAGCAGTTTCAGTGGAGGATATCTTCTTGAATTCCTCAATAGTGACTGCACTGAATAGAGCATTCAGTGCCCTATTGTTAAAGTTTGCAGTCTTGATCTTAGCATCATCCCAATCGGCCGACGCTTCCATAGGCTTAGTCCAGCCTATCTCCACAGCTTGCCACACTTTCTCATCTAAAGATTGCAAGAAAGTTCTCATGCGTACTTTTCAGTATGCATAATCAGTGCCATCAAATAAAACAGGTATAATAAGAGACTGTCCTCTATCCATAAAAAACAGGGGTCAATAGATCACACAATAAAGATTAACCCTAATCAAAGTGTGTCTGCTTTGATACCACTTGATAAGCTAAGAATGTATTGACCCCTTATGATGAATTAATTGATTAATTAGCCAAGTTTATTAATTAATCAAATTAACACGCAAGATGCGTGGTAGCACAAACAAATCACCAATTAAACTAAATATGCAGCGGAAAATAAATTGAAATGGTGATTTGTTTACGAATGGGAAAAACCTACACAGCAAAAATCCCATCGGGTGATTTTAAGGTCACCACTTCCTAGAATCCACTATTATCAAAACAAGCGGTTACAAGTAAAGGAATTCTAGTACCTTATACCAATCTGTAGTTGAACCCTTACCCCAATACCCAATTAGACTTGTTCTGTAGTGATAATCTCTCATTTCAATACATGTCTCCCAGTACGTGACTAACCAATTGTGAGGATCCTAGTACGTGACTTAATCACTAACTTGAGAAGAATGTTGGCTACAAAATTCTTTAGTTCATCACACAATAAAGATCAAGAAGGTCCTTGATCACAAAATTCTACGGTGTACAAACACAGCAGTTTCTTCAAAAGAAAGATGAATTAGGGCAAATTCTATCTCCGATCACAATTTGCATGAACAAGACTTTGCTTCACACTTATGCAACTATGCGTAACCTTTGACGGCTTTCAAAATAATCCTTATATATGTTTAGGGTTGTGAGAAAAGAAGACTTAAACACATACTCACGGATTGGATGAAAAACAGCTCAGAAAAATTGAGTTTCATAAACCTCGATAGATAGCCATTTATTGAGCTAACTATCAAGCTACGGGTTTCAGTAGCTTTTAAACCTTGATAGATGCTAGTTGTTGAGCTAGTTGTCGAGCTTTAAAATTCTGCACTTTTCACTTGATTCTTGGACAGACTTGCATGACTTTAACACTTGAACTTGAAACCTTATTTCTTGAAGCATTAAACATATCTTAGATCTACCTAATTACAAGTAAAGTGCATTTTGTAAAAGGATTAGCCAATTATATAAAATGTTGACATATGTTCCTAACATTGAATCATATATGTCCTAACAAGACACATGACGCAAAATTGGATTCTAATTTCAAATTCTAATGGAAATTTTTCTAAGTTTTACCTATTAATATATATTAGTATATAATTTGTGCATATGCACGGTAAAATTTAAAAAAAAAAAAAAAAACAATTACACACATATATGGATTCAAATTGTATTCTCTCTCTCTTTCTCTCTCTCTCTCTCTCTCTCTCTCTCTCTCTCTTTTATTTTTTTATTTTAATTTCTTTGGGATATAGACATGAGCTTACTTTTTTTATTATTGAGTTTTTGATGATTTTTTTATATTAGACCCTTTGTCCTTTGCACCACATTAACTCGCCTAAAAAAAAAAAAAAAAAAAAAAACCTTAAATAGGACATATGACGCAAAATTAGACAACAATTAGAATCCAATTTAAAAACCTAATTAGATTTTCTCTTAGGTTTACCTATTAAATAAATATATATATATATATATATATATATATGTAGATATTAACTCACATTGCATAAATTTAAGTGGATAATTATGGTGTAATCTCACATAAATTTAGACACATTGTGTAAAATTGAATTTTAATTTTAAATTTTAATTGAATTTTCTTTATACTTTACTTTTATATATATATATATATAGTTGAAATGGTAAAAAATTATAATTGAAAACATAATTTCAAGTGTCTCGGGTCACTTAATGATGTAGCTGACCTTGACATCAGGAAAAAATAAAAAAATAAAAAAGGGTCAAGATTCTCTCCCAAGACCATAACCTCTAGGAGTCTAGGACTCATCGCCCCACTCGCACCGCTAGGTCTTTTGAGTTGTACCCATTGTTCCAAATATAGGGCCCATATCAACAATTTGAAAACGACGGGCGTTTTCAGGAGACCGCCCTAGAAGCCCAACCCATATGCACCACAGCACAGTAGACGCCTCGTGCAAACTTAAGGGTACGTTATTTTCGAGCTTCTTAGTAATAGATTTTGTTTGATTTTGAATTTTGTTTGTTAGGTTCTTGAATTTCAATTATGGGGTGTTTAGATTTTGGAGTAAGCACAAATAAAATTTTCTAATTTTTATGTAGTACAGTGAAAAAATGAGCAATTTAATTTTTGTCACAATTCTCCATGTGACTGATTGTGATCGATAGTGAAAAAGTAGTGAATCCATATGAATGTGATATGCAATCAGCCATAATATGCCACGTAAAAGAGTCATGGTAAAGTTGCGAGTTTGTTTGTTGTACTAAAAGAACTCTTTAAAAATAGAAACAAACCTTTATGGTCAAAATGAAACTTTTTGAATCATTAAGGGTTAAAATGAAAACAACCCCAAACTTTAAGAACGGAAAATACACTTCAACTAAACAAATAATTAGCTTTATGCATGTTGTATTTCAAAACTTTTTAAAAATTCCATTGTATAATAATTTTTCTATTCAAAATAAATTTAATTGAGATGTGAATGAAGTTTTGAAAGTTTCTACAGTTAAAAATATGGACACAACGTCTATTAAGAAAAAAAAAAAAAAATGGATACAATGTAAAGTATGAAGTTTGATATATTTACGATTTATTTTAATTTGACTATGTAAAGTAAAAATTTGTCAAAATACCTTTTTTTTTCTTTCTTAATTTGTGTTTTTGAGAAATAGATAAAGATGGACAACAAAGAGTCATTAATTCCAATTATATATACCAAATTACAAATAACAAAAAACATGAGTACGGCTAATTTGCAGAAGTGAAAGTGCTTCTTGTAAAAAATTCTCTCTATTTGAAATGGACCAATTTAATAGTTTAAATTAAATATTATAAATTTATAATTGTATCTAATAATATCTCATCTAAAATTTAAAATAATGTGTCATGTACACAGCTTGAGGCTGATATAAATTTATATGTTTTTTTTTAAAGCTTATCACAACAAGCCTAGAAAAATAAACTTCACTAATTCGGATTCAAAAAACTGCCAAAGGCCTAATCACATAGGTTAGAAGACATGGGTTTTGGCCACTCAAAAGTAAAGCTTGAAATTAGAATTACACGAATACTCGAGGCCAAGTTGAGGCCGTTCGCTAAGTGAAAAAGGGGCCAGACAAAGACGAATTCCCAAGATTGGATTTGTTCTTTAAATACCCATCTCAAAGCTAATAGAAATCTTTAGCTTTTAGTGTAAAAAGAAAAAACCAACGGTTTGTCATGTTACTTTCCCTACATTGCTTAACCAGGATTATCGTACGTTCACTAATACCAACCATAGTTTTATTAGAGAACAAAATGGTAACCTACTTGAAGCACCTAACAAGGAAGAAATTTAAGATTATGGGTTTGTTTGGGAACCGCTTATTTTGCTAAAACTGAAAACTGAAAACTGAAAACTGCTTATTTTGATATATGTAGAAAAAAGCTAAAACCTGACTTTTGGAGCAGTGTGACTCACTTAACAGTGAAATGGGATTCACTTTAAGAGTAAAAATAAGCTAAAAAGAAAAATAAGCTAAGTTTTTCTCAAATTCCAAACGCAACCTAAGATCCTTCTCACGAATCCAAATCAAATGGTCCAATAAGTAACAGAGTGCTACGTGTTATGATCACAAAAATAACCACCCTTCAACATTAACTAAATCATGAAATAAATCAATTTCACTTGCCAAAAGACTCATATCTATGCACGCAATAGTATATAATAGTTTATTGGTGATTACATGCATACATCATAATCTAACAAAACTGATTAGGGACATGCAAAAGAGATCAAATTGAAATTGCCTTATTATGCAACACTACAAAGTACGGAAACTGGCATTTTTTTGCGCTAATTCTGAACCATATATGCTTATGGGAACATGAAGCCATTCACCGTCATACCTCCATCAACGCATATAGTTTGCCCGGTTATGTACGAGGCCGCCGGTAGGCATAGGAATGCTACCAAGGAAGACACCTCTTTGGGCTCTCCAACGCGTCCCATAGGTGTTCGAGAGATAACAGCATTGAAAAAGTTTTCATCATCCATATACTGCAATAAAAAAGGAAAATAATAATTAAGACATAATTTAATAAGCTAGTAATTGAATTTGATAGGTTGATAGATTAAAATTCTACCATATCTTAAAAAAAAAAAAAAATTAAAGCACACGGGTGTGATGAAATGGTCATTACAGGTTGGACTAAAGGGGTCTTGATGTACCAAGGGGCCACACAATTGGTCCTTATATTATCTTTTGCCCACTCGCATGCCAAATTTTTTGTCAGCTGGTTCATTGCCCCTGCATACTTATAAAAACCTTCAATATTGTAGCTCAAAGTAGTAATAATACAATCCAATAAATGATGGGACAAGGTTAGGTTACCTTTACTTGCTCCGTATATGGAGCCCGTACTGACTGATACGACCCCACAAACTGAAGACACAAAGACAATGCTTCCTGCTGACGAAGCTTTCAATAGAGGATGGGCAAGTTGGCACAAGTGATAAGCTGATTCAAAATTTGTGGCTATGATAAATGAGAAATCTTGGGCCGTATACTCCAAGGTCGGTTTTGTTTTGTTTGTCCCCACATTGTTTATCTATATCCATGCAATTATTGAACAACAGCACCAATTAGGAAATATATAAAAAATTCTATTAAAAGCTAGTGTTATTAATAAATTAACATAATAAATAAATTTCTGGATGATTTGTTTTTAAAAGCTTATTTGCATCACTATTTCAAAGTAGTTATACAAATACATACATAAAAATATGGGCTAAAATACAACCTTAATCCTAAGGGAGGGATTAACCAAAAAATAAGCATAACCAAGGGGTGACTTACAAGGATGTTAAGTTTCCCATTAAAGAGATTAGAGGCAGTGCTAATTAGATTCTCTCTTTCAGCTCTAGAGGATACATCGCACACTGAGCCAGTGACTTGGAGACCCTTCTTTCTACATTCACATAAACACTCATTAAGGTCGACTTCGTTTCGAGAGCATGTATGCACAGTTGCTCCAAAACCTGCTAGTTCCTCCACAATAGCATGCCTAATCACAAAATAATAAAAGGGGATCAGTTGTTTTAGCGAATCAACTTGTTGAGAACATTGCTTAAGCTTCTTTTGAATAAATATACTATTATGAGGTGAATCACTTAATATAATTGAACTGACGATACATATATACTATCATGCATAAAGGAGAGCTACTAGCATGAAAGTATTATGATTGAAAATATTTGCAAGAATAAGTAGTAAGAATAAGTTATTGATGAAGCTTTCTAGTTAAAAACAATAGCAAAAAAGGGAACACAAAAGGGAAAGAAAGTAGGGACCCTATTCCTTTGCTTCCACCGGTAACAAGAGCGGTCATGCCCTGAAGAGACCATCTACTGTTATCAGGCTGAGCCATTCTGTAAGATTTGTAAACCTAGAGAGGAAAGCTTGAAAGCTAGAGAGAGATTGAGAAACTTTTAGATTTTATTGAATTGATTGAGACTGTGCAAGATCCTATATCTATATATCAGTAGCAGAAAGAGAAAAGCAAACTACCAAAATATCAGGGAGTAGGTTGCTGCACGTGTCATATACACGTGTGTAATTTACGACAGATAAAGAATAGCTTATCTAGACTACTTGTAGTTTAACCATCTTTTCTATCGTTTAACTTGCTACTTCTGCATTTGCTTCTTTTTCTTCTACTAATCTCGAGCATTTTCACGCTTCCCCTCAATATGAGAGCTAGAACTGTGAATGTTAATGATGCTCATCTTGGTAAGTAAAGTAGCAAGCTGTTGAGCACTAAGTGCTTTTGTAAGCAAGTCTGCCAATTGTGTATGTGTAGGAGTTTAAAATAACTTGAACACTTTATCCTGTACCTTATCTCTAACCAAATGACAATCTACCTCGATATATTTAGTTCTTTCAATAATGCTAACAACCAAGTAATTTCACACACACTCACAGCCATAGCTTTGTATTCTGCCTCTGTAGATGATCTAGAGAATATGGATTGTTTTTTAGACTTCCGTGAAATCAGAGACTCTCCCAAGAAAACACAGTAACGAGTAGTTGATCTTATGGTGTCAATACATGCTGCCCATTCTGCATTCGTAAAGGCTTTCAAATGAAAATTTGATGTGGAAGATAGCAAAATCCCTTAACTAGGACAGCCTTTGATATATTGCAAAACTTTATAGACTACATCTAAATGGGGTTTTCTGGGCTTAGACATAAATTGGCTAAGTTTATGCACTAAGTATGTTATGTCAGGTTTGGTAATAATAAGGTATAGCAATCTACCAACTAGTCTTCTATAAACCTCTGGATTTGGTAGTAGTTCTCCATGAAATTTACTCAATTTTAGATTTTGTTCCATTGGAACTCTACTAGGCTTACTAGCTATAATCCTTGCATCCTTTAGCACCTCTAGTGCATAGTTTCTTTGACATAAGGTTATTCCCTTATTTGATGTAGCTACTTCAAGACCAAGGAAGTACTTCAAATCTCCAAGGTCTTTGAGCTTGAACTGCAGGTCTAAAAACACTTTAAGTTCTTCAACGGCCTTGACATCATTGCTTGCAATGAGAATGTCATCAATATAGACTAGCAAAGCTATGAATGAATTCTGGAACTTCTTGGTGAATAAAAAGTAATCTGACCTAGACTA
Source organism: Quercus lobata (assembly GCF_001633185.2). Classification (NCBI taxonomy): domain Eukaryota; kingdom Viridiplantae; phylum Streptophyta; class Magnoliopsida; order Fagales; family Fagaceae; genus Quercus; species Quercus lobata. The sequence continues at coordinate 27,899,270 of NC_044904.1, read as the reverse complement.
CCAAAAACCATGCTTCAAAATAGTGGTTGAAAATTTTGAATATCACTGCCTTGAAGCTTGCTTAAGTCTATATTAGGACTTGTTGAGCTTGCAAACCAACTCCCCCTTGCTATGAAAGCTTGGTGGAAACTGCATGTGAACATCTTCATGAAGATTGCCATTGAGAAAGGCATTGATGACATCAAGTTGAGTCAAGTGCCAACCTCTCACAATAGAAATGGCAAGCAAAGTTTTGACATTAGTCATCTTGGCAACTGGGGAAAAGGTCTCTATAAAATCAAGACCCTCTTGTTGTTGTGTAAAACCCTAAGTAACCAACCTAGCCTTGTATCTTTCAACAGAGCCATTTGATTTGTACTTCACCCTATATACCCATTTACAACCAATGACCTTCTTAGTTGGAGGTAAAGAAGTGAGGGTCTAAGTGTGGTTAGACTTCAAAGCAGCTATGTCAGCATCCATTGCCTCCTGCCACTTAAGGTCTTTGACAGCCTTATGATAGGACTTGGGCCAAGAAATGTTAGTAATGGAAGAGTAGAAATGGGCATATGAAGGTGGTTATTTGGATGAATCAAGATAGTTAGACAAAGGATATTTGGTACTTGATGAAGTTGAAGAACCTAACTTGATGGATTGAGTGAAGTGGGCAGACTGATCACAAACTATAGAATTGCATTTATATGATTGCAAATAAGAAGGGGGGTTTGGAAGATTTCTGTGATCTTCTTAAATTAGGTTTTTGAGGAATAGGAACAGCATCAGTATTGGCTGGAGGTATAGGACTATTTGTAGATGGTTTTGCAGATGGAATAGAAGATACTGTTGTGGGAATGAGCTCAAGAACAACAGGAACATGTTCAACTATAGGAGCTTTTTCAATTATAGGAACCTATTCAAATGTAGGAACAGGTTCAACTGTAGCAACCCGTTCAAATGTAGGAACCCGTTCAACTGCAGGAACATGATCAATTGTAGGAACTTGTTAAATTGTTGGAGATTGAAAAGGAACCAAAGGGTTAAGGGGTGATGCCACATGGGGAAAAAAGGTGAGATAAAGAGATATTAGAATAAGGTGAGGAAGAATAAGAAGAAGAAATAAAGGGAAAAACAATTTCATGAAAAATCACATCCTTAGAAACAAAACTCTTTTTGAATTTAGATTAAGGAGTTTATAACCCTTAACCCCAAAAGGATATCCAAGAAAAACACAATGAACAAACCTATGACCAAATTTAGACCTGTTATGAACTATAGTGGAAGAAAAACAGAGAAAACCAAAAACCCATAAATGATTATAGGTTGGAGGTTTTTCATAAAGCTTCTCAAAAGGAGATTTATATTGCAAAATGGGAGAAGGTAATCGATTGATGATGTGTACAGAAGTAAGAACGCAATCACCCCATAGATAAAGAGGTATATTATACTGAAATTTCAATGCTCTAGCTATGCTCAAAATGTGTTGGTGTTTCCTCTCCACAACTGAATTCTAATGTGGAGTGGCAACACATGAATGCTGATGAATAATACCATTAGCAGCATAAAAATCTTTTAAGAAAAATTCAGGAGCATTGTCAATCCTAAAAACCTTGATCTTGGTGTGAAACTGAGTACATACCATATTGTAAAAGGAAATCAGAAATGATCTAGTGTTTAATTTAGATTTCATCAGATAAACCTAAGTTGACCTAGTGGCATCATCCACAATAGTGAGGAAATACTTAAGGCCTTCCTAAGTAGACTTAGCAAATGAACCCCAGACATCACAATGCATAACATCAAAAGGATGATCAGACAAATGATTAAACTAAGGAAACAAAAGTTTATTTTGCTTAGCAATAGGACAAAGAATGCAATCTTTGTTGCTATGAAATTGAATTACATCAGGAAAAGCATTGTGCAAAGCATTAAGCTTATTATCAGATACATGCCCAAGTCTAAGATGCCAAAGGTATGGCATAGAAACAATAGGAATATTATAAACAGAATGAACAAATGAACTAAAAACTGACTGCAGAATGGAAGAAGCTTTTGAAATAGTTTTGCAATCTGTTGAAGCTTGCAGCAAGTAAAGGTTGTTGTGCAATTTACCCACTCCAATCATGTTCAAACATGAATGGTCTTGTATGAAACAAAAATTGGAAAGAAAAACAAGGCAACATGATAGGGATTTAGTCAATTTACTCATAGAAATAAGATTGAATGAGAAAGAAGGAACACATAGGACATTTTCAAGAACTAAAGTGGATGTTACTTGAATTGTTCCTATATGCATAATAGAAACTCTTTCACCATTAGGGAATTGGACAAAGGTAGAAATAGAACCAATGATTTTAGTGAACAAGGTGATGGAATGAATGATATGATTTGTAGCCCCATTGCCAAGAACCCAAGTTTCACTATCAAAAGCAGTCTTATTTGCAGGATTAACAACAAATACAGAATGTTGCATATTCAAAGACATGGAATCTTAGAAGAAATCACAAGAAATACTTGAGAGTGCATTAGGATTGATGGCAGAGTTAGCTGAATGAATATTATCATTAGAACCGGATGAAAAGGCATGGGAATTCAGCATGGAAATCAGTTGTTGACACTACTCAGAAGTAAAAGGAAATGAATTGTTTTGTTTTACAACTTCAGATTAGCATTGACCACCTTCAACACTGATCTGTTTTGCCATTGCAGTCTTTCCTTTTTGCTTGTAGCTTGGTGGATAACCAACCAGCTTATAGCATTTCTCCATAATGTGACCAAGCTTGCCATAATGATTGCACAAAGGCCTTCCTTTCCTAGTGTTTGCTTTGGAATTCTTACCATTGTTGCCTGAAAAACCAGAACTTTGATTGAATCATTGATTCTTCACAACAAGAGCAGTAGTTTCAACTGATGGAGTTATGTTGAATCCTGAAGATCTTTGCCTTTCCTCTTGAATCACCAATAAGAAAGCCTTATCAATTGAAGGAATAGACTCCATCATAAGAATCTGAGTTCTCACTTGTGAGTAGGAATCATTCAGTCCATTGAGGAACTGCATTAGTGAATCTTAATGCTGAAAATTAGCTATCTAGTCATTCACACCACAAGTCCATTTTCCACAGGTGCAACGTGGTAAAGGCCTAAAATTTAGCAATTGATTCCATGAAGCTTGAAGACCCGTGAAAAATGTCGACACTGTTGAATCTCCTTGCATCACAGTGGAAATTTGCTTTTGAAGCTGTGAAATTCTCAGTCCATTAGCTTGAGAAAAACGATTCTTGAGTGCATTCCACACCTCAAATGCTGTGTCTCTGTAAATCATACTAGCAATGATGTGAGGTGAAACAAAATTCAAGATCCAAGAGGAAATCTTTGAATTGCATTTCAACCAGGCTTGCTTCTCAAGTGGAATGACTGCCATTGAAGCATTGATGCTTCCATCAACAAATCCGAGCTTGCTCTTTGCGTCCAAGACCATTCTCAAAGCCCTAGCCCAAGTAGGGTAATTATCCCTAGTCAAAGGCTGAGAAACCAAAATCGCACTAGGTGTTTCACCGTGATGCAGAAAAAATGGACTTCGAGGATCTTCCATAGGTGAAAGCTCATGCTGAAGAGTAGAGGAGGTTGATTTAGTGTAAAATGCCATTGAAAGAAGCTTGAGCTCTAATACCATGTAAGATTTGTAAACCTGAGAGGAAAGCTTGAAAGCTAGAGAGAAAACTAGAGAGAAAGATTGAGAAACTTCTAGATTGTATTGAATTGATTAAGACTGTACAAGATCCTATATCTATATATCAGTAACAGAAAGAGAAAAAATAACTACCAAACTATCAGGGTGTTAGTTACTGCACGTGTCATATACACGTGTGTTATTTACAACAGATAAAGAATAACTTATCTAAACTACTTGTAGTTTAACCATCTTCTCTGTCGTTTAACTTGTTACTTCTGCATTTGCTTCTTTTTCTTCTTCTGATCTCGAGCATTTTCACACATTCTTTTGAGTCTTTTAGACCCTTTGTAACTATTGTCGAGACTTGTGGCACAAACGGTGAACAGCACAATTACATATTTAGCACACAAGAATGAGTATCCAATTCAAACACAAAAGAACGAAGAGTTGTACTACACTTATTTCTATCCATAGAAGAAAAACTTCATTAAAAAAGTAATACTTCTAACAAATGCACATTTGCCGAGGAAACTATCCTCAAATATTTAAAATTTTATTCTTATTTAGTTACAAATCAAAAAATGTGTGGTATATATGAATTCGATGCTTAAGAAAATTTATAGATGGTTCAAATCCTAAAAGGTTAAATTATTAAATAGTGAATTTAAATATTTAACCATAATTTCAACATGTACACTTTCTCATGTGTGGGTCTTAAATATCATGTGTCAAAATTTAGACGTGGCAAGCAAGCGGGTCGGGTCGGGTTTGGGTCGGTCAATTGGATTTGCGGGTCAATCGGGTCGCAGGTCAAAACATGTCATTTTTAAAGGGGTCAATCGGGTCGTGGGTCGCGGGACGGGTTGAGTTGACTGAGCCGTATTTTTCAAACAAGTTTTATTTTATTTTTATTTTTTTTAAATAGATGCTGTAAGCACACGATTTTTACGACCCAAGGGCAGCGTTGGGCTCGTGTGTAAAGGGCCCAAACAATATGATTTGTAGAGAGTGGGATTAGAAAGGCATGACATTGGGCGCTGGGCGGTGGTTTGATCCGGATTTTTATGGAGACCCATGCGTAGGTGAATTTGGCCTGAAGGATCCTATCTTACATGGATGGGGTTTGAAAGGTTCGTCTCCTCGGACTTAGTCCGAGTAGCTTCTCATCCTTCCCCGTGGGTAGTAGTGTCTGCCAGCCCCTTCACTTTTAGGCATCCCTCCTCCTTTTATATTGGTATTTTCTCCCGTTCCTCAGATACGTGTCAGTTTCTCCTTACTTAGGGTGGTTACTCGTCTTATCAACCCTCACGTCGGAGTGGTTGGGAAAGAGCTGGATAGCAGGGTGTGAGTATGGGTTTGTCAGGCGATGGGCTCCACATTAAGGTGTTGGCAGCCTTTTCCCCTGTGCTGCTCCTATGCTGAATCTGTCCTTTCCTTCGGGCGGTTTGTGAGATGTCGGGCATAGAGTCATCCTCGGCCACATCCTTGGGCCTTTCAAGGAGCTTTTATTGTGTGTCCCTGAGGATAGGGCTCCTCGGCCTGGGCTTTGGGCCCTTAATGTGAAGTGGGCCGGGATTCCAATTTTCAGGCCCCACAATAGCCCCTCAAAATCTTGCTTCCCGACTTTTAGTTGGGAAGGAGGGTTTTGGTGATGCTGAGCCCACCTCGTGACTTGCTCTCATCCTTTACTCTATTACTTTTTACGTTTTTCCATTTACATGGGAGTCGTGTCAAAACAGGGGACGCTCCTTTATTTTTCATTCCTGCAGAGTCCTCTGATATTTCGGTACTCGAGGCGCGCCTTCACGAGGATCTTCAGATCCTACAGCTGAGGATGAGGTTGGAAATTGAGCCGAGTTGGCTTTGTCCATAGCATTCCTTGGAAACTTGCATGAATTAAATGCCACCGGTTCGCTTCTGTGTATAAATAGGGTAGGGGTCACTCCCCTTACACATGAACTCTCCTGTTCCCTTCAGAATCATACTTCTTCCATATCCACGATCTCCATTTCTGGTGCCCTTTTTGCCTCAAAATAAGGTGTTTGAAGCGTGGATGGGGATGAAAGGTCTTCGTGCGCTTCAGAGGCACCGAATTTTCAAGGTGATATGGTACGGGCAAGGATGGCACAGATTCAAGCCAGTCCCCCGTTTTGACAGGAGGAAGATGGTATTCCTCCCTCTTTTAGTCAAAATCCGAAGCAGGTTCTGGTCATGCCAGATTTTTGGTATGTCAGAAGAAGGAATTTCCGCCATCAGTGCCGTCTGCCTTGTAGCAGGCAAATTTTTGCGGGGGCTCCTCAACTTCCAGCTCTCTACACCTTTTTTTCAATGGTGTAGGCCTCAAGTTGGTTTCCCTGCACCTTTTCTTCAGCGGCGTCAGCCCGAAGCCAGGTGCTCTCTGCACCTTTTCTTCAACACTGCAGGCCCCACGTGGGGTTCTTTGGCTGCTTGAGTTATGGGCATGTAAAAGTATTGCGGAATGGTTCCCTTACTCAATGTCTTGGCACGGCAGCCAACCTCTCCTCTGTGCTTCTCCTTCGGCGTTATCTTTACTCCCTTGTATTTTTTCTTTTTACTTACGTAGTTAGTTGTAATGTAAGCTTGTTTCAGCTTTTCATTGTATACTGTACCATTCCTTTGTCTTAATAAAAAATGAGTTTATTTCTTTCTAAATACTTTTCTTTCCTGCAACATCTACTTTGTGCATGAATGTTAAATATAAGCTTGCCTTTAATAATACTCAGAGCAGAAAAATGCCTTAATACAGATTCCTACTAGTTTAAACCTACAGACGCTATTAAGTATAACGATGGCAATCCTCAATAAATTAAACTCTTGGAACTAACCGGGATAATGGCCGAGCGCTGTGCGATGCATGCTAGACAAATGTCCGAGAACGATAAACTTCTAAATAATTCATCCGAGAAGGTAGCCGAGCAGTAAGGGACTTCAATCGTGTTTTTGGTAACATATTGCTCTATGTTGCATTAATCCCTTTAGTACTGAGGATCCGAGGGTAGACTGGGGAATCCGTTTAGTATAGGGATTAACCCAACTGTTAACGGGGAGTTCTTCTCGGATGGGTTTTATGTAACATAGTTTTTCTTTCAAGTACTTGGTTTCCCCATAGGCGTGAGTCCGAGGACCATACAAGGCCTTGGTTCTGTCCCAAACTTGAGAGATTTCTTTTTTGTACTTGGTTTCCCCATAGGCTTGAGTCCGATGACCATGCAAGGCCTTGGTTCTGTCCAAAACTTGTAAGATTTCTCTTTTGTACTTGGTTTTCCCATAGGCTTGAGTCCGAGGACCATGCAAGGCCTTGGTTCTGTCCAAAACTTGTAAGATTTCTCTTTTGTACTTGGTTTCCCCATAGGCCGAGGACCATTTGAGTCCGAGGACCATGCAAGGCCTTGGTTCTGTCCAAAACTTGTAAGATTTCTCTTTTGTACTTGGTTTCCCCATAGGCTTGAGTCCGAGGACCATGCAAGGCCTTGGTTCTGTCCAAAACTTGTAAGATTTTCTTTTGTACTTGGTTTCCCCATAGGCTTGAGTCCGAGGACCATGCAAGGCCTTGGTTCTGTCCAAAACTTGTAATTTTTCTTTTGTACTTGGTTTCCCCATAGGCTTGAGTCCGAGGACCATGCAAGGCCTTGGTTCTGTCCAAAACTTGTAAGATTTCTCTTTTGTACTTGGTTTCCCCATAGGCTTGAGTCCGAGACCATGCAAGGCCTTGGTTCTGTCCAAAACTTGTAAGATTTCTCTTGTACTTGGTTTCCCCATAGGCTTGAGTCCGAGGACCATGCAAGGCCTTGGTTCTGTCCAAAACTTGTAAGATTTCTCCTTTGTACTTGGTTTCCCCATAGGCTTGAGTCCAAGGACCATGCAAGGCCTTGGTTCTGTCCAAAACTTGTAAGATTTCTCTTTTGTACTTGGTTTCCCCATAGGCTTGAGTCCGAGGACTATGCAAGGCCTTGGTTCTGTCCAAAACTTGGTTTATTTTTCAACCCTAAGCCCCTATACTAGGGCGGGGAGAGTTGGCTTGAGGCTGGAAGCCCCTGGAGATGCCCGCGCCCTTGGCGCTTTAAGGCGTAGCCCCTAGTAGAAGTTTATGTCGGAGCAACGGCTGTATGTCGCCGGAGACGTAGGAAACCTTCCGAACCTCTACTTGCTGGAGAGTTGACTCCCCCGCCACCCGTGCCAACGCGCAAGCCTTTCCCACAGAAGGCGCCAATTGTAAGGACACGATTTTTACGACCCAAGGGCAGCGTTGGGCTCGTGTATAAAGGGCCCAAACAATATGATTTGTAGAAAGTAGGATTAGAAAGGCATGACATTGGGCGCTGGGCGGTGGTTTGATCCGGATTTTTATGGAGACCCATGCGTAGGTGAATTTGGCCTGAAGGATCCTATCTTACATGGATGGGGTTTGAAAGGTTCGTCTCCTCGGACTTAGTCCGAGTAGCTTCTCATCCTTCCCCGTGGGTAGCAGTGTCTGCCAGCCCCTTCACTTTTAGGCATCCCCCCTCCTTTTATATTGGTATTTTCTCCCGTTCCTCAGATACGTGTCAGTTTCTCCTTACTTGGGGTGGTTACTCGTCTTATCAACCCTCACGTCGGAGTGGTTGGGAAAGAGCTGGATAGCAGGGTGTGAGTATGGGTTTGTCAGGCGATGGGCTCCACATTAAGGTGTTGGCAGCCTTTTCCCCTGTGCTGCTCCTGTGCTGAATCTGTCATTTCCTTCGAGCGCTTTGTGAGATGTCGGGCATAGAGTCGTCCTCGGCCACATCCTTGAGCCTTTCAAGGAGCTTTTATTGTGTGTCCTTGAGGATAGGGCTCCTCGGCCTGGGCTTTGGGCCCTTAATGTGAAGTGGGCCGGGATTCCAATTTTCAGGCCCCACAGATGTAATCTGTCAATTGTTTATGAGTTTTTTAACTATGATTAGATTCTCACTGGTGATACTGTTACTACTTACCAATTACCACTAAACACTTGATATCTAAATTTGATGCAATTCTTGTTCCAGCTCTCTAGAAGCTAATCTTGGTATAACCTTCAATTTGTTTAAAGTAGGAAGAGAAAATAAAGGTGGCAAGTAAAGAATGACAAACTATAATGGAGTGCATAACATATTAAGTAAAGAAGAATAAGTAAATATTTTATAAGAATTATATCTCAATCACAATCTACTCAACGTTGGTAGATGTGGCAAAACGGGTGGGTCGGATCAATCGGGTTTGTGGGTCAAATGGGTTGCAGGTCAAAATGGGTCATTTTTAAACGGGTCAATTGTGTTGCGGGTAAATCGAGTCGGGTTAGAAAATTTTGAACTATTTTGCCATGTCCATCAAAATTTGGAAAGTCCTCACAACATATGTGTCAAATTTTATAAGAAAATGGTTTTATTTTGAATAAAATCCTTTAATTTGTTTCACTTTGAGTGCTTGCTCCATTTTATGCTTTACCAATCACAAAATACCACACATCATTTTTTTTCCTTTGTAAAATAACCATTTTAAAATGAAAAAAAATAATCCAAATGCATGGCATATTAATGCAGTTGGTGAAAAAAAGTGAAACAGTGTAGAGTGTAACAAATACCTCTTATTCATTTATTTTTCAAATGAGACAACTACACACGTTGCTCTAATTATATATATGTTTTGAGGGAAAAACTTTGGCCTAAGGCCTTTTTTTTTTTTTTTTAGTAAATAATAATACTTATTAGACTTATGCTCAGTATATTGGACCTGTCACAATGATGACAAGTGACCAAGCCAAGTCCACTTTTCAAAAATCCCACTTATGACATTCATTTATTTTTCAGATATGATAACTTTCGAGTTTTTCGGTTTTAATTTTTGGTCAAATAAATCTTGTTTCTACAATGAATTATTACATTAATTTATTTTCACATATTGCAGTAGGGGTGTGTCCATCATTGTTTTTGCTGCTTCAAAGTATGCTCAGGGAAAGCAGAAGCCATTCACAGTAATCCCTCCGTCAACACAAATGGTCTGACCGGTTATGTATGAAGCTGCTGGTAGGCATAGGAATGCCACCAAGGAAGAAACCTCCTTTGGCTCTCCAGCTCGTCCAAGAGGGGTTTGACAGTTAACAGCCTCCAAAAACTTTTCATTGCTCATATACTGCAAAGAAGATAATATACAAATAAAAAATTATTAATGATCTCCCAATACTCCATGAAAAATTACTGATTTTCTCAAAATATTAAACAGTTAGAAAATAGTGAATTTTAATCCTTTAACCATTAAAATGATTTTGTAAGGTTAGTCTCGAATTATTATTATTATTATTATTATCATTATTTGTTTCTTTTCTATACTTTTCCAGTTTTTGGTTGGCATGCCTAACTCAGAAAAATGACTACTATATGCAAGATCAAGGCTGGCTGAATGGTAGAGCAAGAGATGCGGCCGCATAAGGCCCTAAGTAAAAAAAAAGCTCCAAATTTTAACCAATAAGGTTATTTATAATCAATAAATAAAATAATATTTTTTTACCAGATGAAAAACAAATAAAAAATAGAGAAAAATATAATGTTCATAATATTTTTCACAATATTTTTACAACTAATTCTAAGTAGCAGGTTGTTACAGCCTGTTATTGATGGCAAAAAAATAATTATAGTGATATTTTTAAATAGGAAACAAAAAGCAACTTAAAACGTAGGATTTGTTGTAAAAAATATCGTAAATGTTGTACTTCTAAAAAAGAAAAATAATAAAAGTTTAGTTAGCAAACTTTTATTAGTTCTCATTTAAGTTTAGCACCAACACTACTCTTTTACTTACTAGTTACCACTATCAATTTGCCACATCAACAAGTATGAAAAATTTTGTGAAATTTTTTCTGTCTATAAAATTTCTAAAAAAAGAAAAATTTTTACGTAGTTCTTGTTAATTAGTAGTAATTTTACATCTAAAACATGATAATCAATTTTCACTTTAGGTCCCTAAATGCATCAAGCCGCTCCTGTGCAAGATACTAGAGTACCGTACTAATTAAGGTTAAATCTGGTAAATTGTTCATAGTTCTTAGTACATGAATAAACTTCAATCAGTATTTGTTACAAATATTTGTATACTGAGGATGTCATGTATTAGTGCCCATTAGTCTGTAATCTCCTGTAGATGTGTTAATTAATGGAAGAGGCATACTAATTCTGACAGAAATTAAATATGGCTATCCTGTTAACATATGTGAGTATAGTGATTAAAATACTAGTCTTTTTGCATGTTTAGAGGCATATACACACGTGTGTACATAATAATAATAATAATAATAATCCATAATGAAACAAGAAGAGTACTAATTTCTGCAATCTTAATCTTGGTTTTTATCTGGGAACCAAAAAAACCAAATTAATAGTAAGTATAACTAGACAAAGAAAGAAAAAAGTGGGGGGAAATGATAAAGCGTGAGCCTATTCTAGGTAGCCCATGTTTTCGCCAACCGATCTATGCCTATCTCATCATGTTTGAAAGAGGACAAGAAAGTTAGCAGAAACTATCATCCAGGACACAAATGTATCAGTAACAAAGAAGACAATAGGAACATTTGATCTTTTGTGCGGTTATCTTGCCTTACATTATATTTGGGATTTAAAATAGTTCCCCTTTAGATAGAAGACAAAATGCGGAAAGATCCCAATATAAAGCTTGAAATTAGAACAAAAAAAAGGGCCATCGATTGTATTGATATAGAATTATCATTATCATTGTGGTCTTAGTAACTAAGCTATGTTAGTAATATGATATTCTAAGATGAAATCAATATGACTGCATTGGCAGCCTCTTTTCTATTATAAGCCTTCTGAACAGCAAAAGAATCATCAAGTCAAAAAATTGGAAAGGGCAAAAGTTAGATCAACCATTCAAGTAGTAATTAAAAGTTTTAAGTAGTAATAAATTCCATAAAACCATTCAAACTAAGCATGTTACATTTCAATCCCACATTGGCCATCTTCAAACATGATCCATAGAATACCCATATAGCTTACAAGTTTGAGCAAAGAAAAATCAATTTAAAAAAGTGTCAAACATATTACAGAATTTGACAGATCTTGCAGTGATTAAAATACAAGTCTTGTTGCATGTTTAGAGGCATATACACAAACGTGTGTACATAATAATAATAATAATAATAATAATAATAATAATTAAATTTTCTATCTTTCATTTGAGTTGAGTTCTGTCGCTCAATGGCTATTTGTTGATATTTTCAAGGACATTTATGATTCAAATTATTATTATTATTTAAAAAAAAAAAAAAAAGAACCTTTCTCCTTGTGAAAGTAATTTAAGTATCATTCATACTACGTACGTACCTGGATATGTTGTATGAGGTATTCACCAATTTGGATACAAATTAGCAAAGTTACAAATAAGGATAAATTATTATTAAGAACTCATTTGTATTTTCTACTTTAGTGTGGTGAGATTTGTTGGGGGAGATAGACACTTTGGGAAGCTTCTTGAGTAATTCATATAATATATAGAGACACACTTTAACCCGAAAGGTCTAAACTCCAATAGGTATGTGTTTAATTATGTTATATTAACTATTCATTCTTTTCATCATTATTCAATGTAAAACTTCACTTACATGTGTAACCCAGCAATCTTCCCCTTACGTGTAAGTCTCTGTTTCTCTGTAGGTTTCAAGACCTCTCCATGAGCCATGAACAAGTCTTACTTGCTCTCCTTCACCTAATGAGGTTTTTTTTTTTTTTTTTTTTCCTTTACTAGGGCATCATCTATGGGCCTCTACGTGTCAACCCTGCATGTCTTTTATCCTTCATGGGAACCTCACACTTCATCATTGTCTAGCACCATTGGCAATAATACTCCTTTGTTGGGCCTTTTCTAAGATCGTTTGTGTGGGCTTATGGGCTTTCTTATTGCAATATATTGGCCCCGCTATAACTGCGAAAAGGACCCGCCTTGCTCCATTTGCAAAAGGGCATTAAGTACGCATACCTCGTTCACGCTCCAACTGTGAAATGAACCTCGATAACTTTGAAAAATTTTCCCTACATCATCATGGGTTTTGATACCATTTTTTGGGGGAGATAAACACTTTGGGGAGACTCCTTGAGTAATTAATATAACATATAAAGACATTTTAACCCAAAAGGCCTAAACCCCAATGGGTATATACTCAATTATGTTATATTAACTACTCATTCTTTTTATCATTATTCAATGTGGGATTTTACTCACACATGTAACCCAACAAGATTTATTACAAAGTATTTGAAAATATATACTTTCTTCCCGAGTGTTAAATTTAGGCTAACAAAACTTCTGTAACAATAAATCTCATCACTTAGCACATTTAACAATTATAATGTTTTGGGGGGGGGGGGGGGGATGGACCCATTTTCCCTAATAGGTCCACCATTAGTAAATCTTGATAGACTATCTTGCTTATTAGGCCCGACATGTTTCCCAGCTTGAGTTCCCTCCTTGGAACCCCTCGGATATTTGTTTGGATTGAGCCATTTTAAAGATTGAGTCAAAGGTCCTTGAGAGCCTTTAGGCAATGGGTCCCTCAATTCAAGTTGTTAGGGTCATAGTTTTCATGTGTTGACATATCCTTTGACAAAACACACCTTACTTATAATTGGGTAGTTCTAAGTGGTTTTTAGAATATCATGAAGTGTGTTCAATAAATAAGATAAGTGGTATTATTGAAAACATGAAGATTGCACTACGAAACAAGTAAAGAAAAATTGAAAAGGAGAATCTCAACAGTAGTTTCGATACTAGCATCTATCGAGAATAAATGAAGTACCTTGATACTAGTCTCGATTCCTCACGATATATCGAGTTTCGCAAATCTAGAATTCTCAGATCTGTTTTTCGGCCCATGATAACTTGGATTACTAGGGCTTCGTTCACAAAACTCGTAGGGGCTATAAAAGCTTTATTTTAAAGTCATCACAAGACAGAGTGACTCAACTAGAGAAGTTACTGTATTCTTATGTGACTTAAGGTTAGCCAAGTGCTTCTAGATCTTTGATGTGTATTGAAGTGAAGAACTTTGTATTCAACAACAAACATCGGTTGCTGGAAAGTTATTCATGTACTGGGATTCATGTAAAGGAAGAAGTCTCCACAAGAATAAGTCCAATTGGGGATTAGAGGGAAGGTTCAACTCTATGTTGGTACTTTAGGATACTCTAGGGTAGTGGTAAAATTCCTTATACTTGTAACCGCTTGATTCTTGATTAGTAATTCTTGAAAGTGGAGACTTGAAAATTACCCAGTTGGGTTTTTGCCCTGTGAGAGGTTTTCCCTATTTTCAACAAATCACAGTGTCAAATTTAATTTCCGGCACACTTTAGTTTATTTGGTGATTTGTTTATGTCTCCAAGATTTGCATGTAATTTAACCTAATTAATCAACTTGGGTAATTGAATTAATTAATTGAGGTCAATTTATAACTCAACATGAGTACTTAGTATGCGGAAAATATAAATCACTATTTTCCGAGGAGAGAACCAACTGATCAAGAAAATATAACTTTAAAGGGAAGGGATCTATCAACTCCACAGTAATGCTACCACTTACTAACAACAACTCAACATTAAATGTTGAGTGACCTGTTTGAATAGAAATGGGGATAGATTTTAGCCTATACGCTCTTAGCTAGCCTAATGACGATATATATGATTAGTCAAGAGCTCACTAAGTCACTATCACTATCCTCTGTTCTCATGGGAGCGAGACAATTATGCTTATAAATACTTCTGCTTCTCATCCCAGGAGAGGAGGTAGAAAGCATAAGAAAAGTAGAGAGTCATTAGTCCCTGTTTGATAAGAGAGTTTATGTATTGGTTTTTAAATTGAGGGGATTACTGTGGTTTGAAAATTTTTGTAAAAACAAGTGTTTAAAGTACTCATAATGCAAAAAATGTGTTTGGTATTATGTTTTAAAAAACATATTTTCAAAAGTGAAAAAACAAAATTGACTGTTCGGTATGACTAGGTTTTTTTTTTTTTTTTAAATATTAAAAATGTATGTTTTATGTGTTGTCAACATAATATAAGTCCCATTGTTTTCAAAATAATTAAAACAATATTACTCAAAATTGTTACTTGAAAACTGAAAACTTCCCTTGAGGTGTTTTTAAAATATGGTATTTAAACACTCTAAATTGAGAACTGTGATTCAGACACTCTTTGTTAAACTTTGCTACCAAACATATATATTGTTTTTGGGGCTTACTATTTTCAGTGTTTGTTTGAACTCTCTGACTGAACTGGCCTTAAGCTTTTTGGGCTTAGGGGCACATTGGGTAGAATTAGGAACACACTTTGCTACCAAACATATATTTTTTTGGGCTGACTGTTTTCAGTGTTTGTTTGAATTCTCTAACTGAGCCGGTCTTAAGCTATTCGGGCTTAATGGCACATTGGGTACGTTAGGTTCTAAAGATTTAGATTTAAATATTTAGAATCATTGTTGTATTATGTTGGCTAACTGAGAACAAAACATGCCTAGTCTAAGTGTTTAGGCAATGCTTAAATGTGCGTGTTTCAAGATTCAACTCTAGCTAAGAAGAGTGGTTCTGCCTTGCTCGACCGATCGAGAATTAGGCTCGACCGATCGAAAATCGCAGGTCTAGTTTTTTCTACAGAATTTTAAACATGCCCAAGCCTGTGAAAACTTTTAGGGTTTCATCTGAACTTCTCCACATATAAAAGGAAAACCCTATCCATGTTTTGAAGGTGTTGGAGAAGACTTATGTGTTACTCTTTACGAGGTTTGAGAAATTTTGTACCTTCTAACCACACAAGAATTTATCGAAGCCAATATTATAATCAAGCATTGGTAAAACATAGTTGTTGCATCAAAATCATTACTGCGGATGATCTGAAACTTTTGAGTGGGATCTCAAAGTCACAAGTAAGGTGACTTGTATTGCTGTAAATCCAAGAAAAGAAGGAATCTATGGATTAAGAGCTCGCACGTGATTATGTTAGTAAGTTACTACTAGAGGTAGTATTAGATTTAGAGTTAAATCTTTTGTAAAAATTTCAATTATCTTATAGTGGATTTGGTTTACCTTGAGGATAGTTAGGTCAAATTCTCCCTATGTTTTTATCCTGAAACAGTTAGTTTTATTAGTTTTTCTAGGTCACCATATTGTAGTGTTATTTACTTTTCCGCATCTTTGTATGATATGATTTAACCTAGATTTGAAAATTATTCTACGTAATCACTTGCTTAATAAATTAGGTTAAACAATCTAGTTTGAGGGATCTAAACGAACAAACAAGTGGTATCAGAGCGGGTTAGCTCTTGTTTATAAGTTCTTAACCTAGAGTTGATCCTTGACCACTGCTGTCATGGAACACGGTCACTTTATTGTGATCCCCCCACACTTTAATGGAAATAACTATACTTACTAGAAGGCTAGGATGAAAGCCTTGTTGATATCCATTGATGAGAGAGTGTGGCCGTCTGTTAAGAATGGTTAGGAATGACCAACCACTGCTATTGGTGAATGGACTACTACCCAAAAGGAAGCAACAAGCTCTAATAGTAAGGCTATGAACGCGATAATTAATGCTGTTTATATGGCAGAATTTAAAAGAATCTTAAATGTGGAGATTGCTCACACTGTATGGAACATCTTGCAAACAATGCATGAAAGCACTAAGGCAGTAAAAATCAATAAACTGTAGCAGTTAACATCTAGATTTAAAAGTATTAGAATGTCTGATGATGAATCTTTTGATGAATTCTATGCTAAGTTGAATACTACTGTCAATTTTGCTTTTAATTTGGGTGAAGTATATGATTAACCTAAAATTGTTAGGAAAATTCTTAGATCATTGACTGAGGATTTTAGATCTAAAGTGACTACTATAATTGAAAGTAAAGATGTTGATTCTATCCCTGTAGATGAACTTGTAAAATCTCTTCAGTCCTATAAATCTGATCTACCAAAGACTAATAAATCCAAAGCTATGGCTTTAAAATCTGTTGATAATTGTGGATTTGATGATGAAATCTCATCTACTGAGATTACTTTTCTTGCTAAGAACTGTGGAAATTTTCTGAAAAATAATAATAGGAGGACAAGAAATAGAAACAATGTTGATACTAGGAATGTAAAGAAGAATGACTAAGCCAAAAACAACAATGCTAAAAAATCAAAAGATAAAGTAGGTCAATCTTCCAATAGTTCTTTAGGACAACAGTGTTATGGTTGTTAGGGTTATGGTCATCTAAAATCTGAGTGTCCAACTTTGTTGAGGTCAAAAGGTAAAACTATGACTGTTACTTTGAGTGATGATGAAGTTTCTGATCATGAGTTTGAAAATGATCAAGAAGGAAACTTCATAACTTTTACTATTACTGCTGTAGTAAGTGAAATTGAAACTACTGTTGAGAACCCTTCTGATGGGGAACTCTCTGAGAATGCTAATTTGCAAGGAGCTTACAATGAGCTTTGCAAGATAGCAGCTAAAGATGCTAGAAGTGTTGAATTAGGGTTGAAAAAGATAAACACTCTTGATCAAGAAAAGAAAAATTTGCTATTAAAATTGTTTGATGCTATTGAACTTTGTTAAGATTGAGAACATGTCTTTGCTTGAAAAAGTTAAAGGTTTAGAATTAGAATTGTCTGTTACTAGAGAACAAATAGATGGAACTTCTACCTCTAAACTAGATGAGATGTTACATGTTCAAAAGTCTGTTTCTGATAAAACAAGTTTAGGTTTTGTTGAGAGTGGATCTACTATTGTAGTGAATCCTCCTAAGTTTGTACCTACTACATCATCTTCTGTTGTTCATCCAACTCTTTCTGAAGTTAAGGTTCATAAGGAAGTAGCTCTTGCTTCTAGAAAAACTAGGGTAGATTTGAGTGAGTTTGAAACTAAAAATCCTAATCAATTTGGAAGAAAGAAAAACCACAAACCTTAGTGGTTTTGTCACTTTTGTGGTAGAGCTGAGCATACTAAACCAAATTGCTTTAAGTTGCAAGCTTTAAGGCAATCTTCCAAACAAAAAGTGTCTGTGCCAAAAGTACAAGATATTGTAGCACTTATTCATGAGCTGGTAAAGGTTCTTAACCTATATACCAATACTGGAGCTAAAATTAGGGCAAATCCTAATAGAAATCCCAACTCCAAGTTTGCATCTAACAGAGTCTGGATGTAAAAGACTCAGCCTCAGTGAGTCTGTCTAACATGGTCCTTGTGTTAATTCTTTCTATCTCTTGTAACCAAAATTGTTTTTTCTTTGGGATTGCATTTGCATAATATTCATACGTTGCATTCTAGGTTTGTTTTGTGTTGTTTTTCAGTTTTTTTTTTTTTTTTTAAAGAAAAAAAAAAATTTGTATTATACATCTTCATGATGTGTAATTGAGGTTGACTTATGAAATTTATTTGCATTTCATGACTGTGTACCTTGTTTAGCTTTGATGAGTTTTATTTTTTGCACTTCGCTAGTTTGTGCTATATAGTGCTCATATTGTGTGAGTTGTTTATGGTTTTCAATCACATGCTCTTGATTTTGAAGTCACATTCTTTTTATTGTAAAGACTAAAAAATCCAAGGAGAAAGATATAAATAACCATCTCACTACTTTTACTCGCCAATCATGAACACTTGTGTGCAAATCATAAAAGCCGTGTTCGGAAATGTGTTCACAATAAAATTCTTAAGGTGTTATTGTACATTAGTTAAAAGAAGCAAAAAAAAAAAAAAAAAAAAAACAAAGGGAAATATGCTTAAAAAAAAAAAAAAAAAAATTGCATGGTTGCAAGCGTATGTTCTAGGAGATGTGAGATTTATATGATGTAACTCTTTAGGTGATAGACACTTTCAAATTTATGTGATGAATAATATAGAAAGTGTGTTTGTTCACTATTTACATATCACCTTGTGAGTATCTTATGCACTTGCCAGTTGCACACACCACAAGCAAAATTTTGTTAAATTTGGTAAATGTGATTGTGTATTAAGCTTTGTGGCATTCCAAAATTAAACTTATTGATGTGTTTAATGCATTTTTGGAGAGTGAGAAAAGAAAAGAGTGAGGAAATTTGATAAAGTTGAATTTTTCTTTGAAAAATTTGGTTTTGAAAATCATTTGAAATCATGAACATTCATGTCCTATCATAAAAACGGTTTTTCAAATGATTTTGCAGAAAATTTTTCCATGATTTTTCAAAATTTATGGTTCTTTGTAATTCAACTGATTGAGTATGTTTTTTGACTGATCGAAATGTGAAGAAGAAAAACAGCTATTTCTTTTAAAAGTTTCAGGTCCCTTCGATTCCTGCTTGATTTCTTTTGATCAGTTGAGCCTGTTTTCTTGTGAAATTCGATTCCTGCTCGATTCCTCTCGACCGATCGAATTTCGAATTTAAGAACAAATAGGAATCAGATCTAACTTTTTCAAAGAAGCTTTTTGTCTATCTCTTCAATTCCTCTCTCGATCCCTTCTCTCAATTTTTTTTTTTTGTCATTTTCTTGGTCAAAGATTCAAAGGTTTTCTTAATACACTTAAGGTAAGACTCTTTGAACCTTTATTTTTCATCTTTTTACATTTTTCATGCATTTTTTAGGGATTTCTGCATATTTCAAAATTTGGGGTTTTTGATGTCATAGGGTTTTTGATTGAATCTGAACCATGGGTTTTTGTTCATGCATCATATAAACATGTTTCACATGCTTTAATATCAAAATTTTTGTGAATAATTGAAAATTTCAAAATTAGGGTTCTAAGTTCTTGAGAAATTGGGGATTTTGTGAAATTGGCATTTGTTGTCGATGGATTGAGTGATTATAACTTGTTTTATACTTGTTGTGTTGTTCAATTGATCAATATAAGGATTTTTGAGATTCAGGTTTTTCAAAATTGGGGATTTTATAAAATTCTTAAATTTCCTTTGTCATTTTTCAAAATTGTGATGAAATTAGACTGTTTAAATGTGTTAGATCATGCATCATATGAGTTTAAATGTCATGCATCATATGGTTTTTCAAATTGCATGTTAGCTTGTCTCTAACCTTTCTTATGCAGTCTGCCCTTAGTTTTTTTTTTTTTTTTTTTGGTTTTTAGTCATGGCTCCTAAGGTTGGTAGGAAGTTCAAAACGAGAGCCAATAGGAACCCTGGGTCTTCCTCTTTAGGTTTGGCCCTAGGTGATAGAAAGCGTTTTCTATCTGCTAAGTGTGAGGAAACGTATGAGACCTTAACTAAGTATAGCTCTATTTGGGGTGAAAGAGAAATAGTGTTGAGTGAGCTAGATCCTTCTATTCGTAGGAACTTTGTGTCTAGGAACTGGGTTTCGTTGTGTGAGGTGTCTGATCCTCCTCTTACAACTTTGATTAGAGAGTTTTACTCTAATCTTTCTGTGTACTCTAAGGTCATAGGTAGTCATTACCTAACTTCCTAGATTACAGGTCAATAGTTAACAATCACTAAACAAACTATCCCTGAAGCCTTAGTTGTACCCTTAGTTCGTAAACCCACATATCCATACTCTGAGTTTCTTGCTGTTGATGACATGATGTCATTTCTTTGTGATCATCCTGTTACTTGGGGTACTGACCCAAGAATTAACTCTTGTGAATTCACTGAGATTAATTCTTTGTATTTACTAATTGCTTGTCATAACATTTATCCCATTTCCCATGTTCATACTGTTCCCATAGACAGATGTGCTTTCCTTTATACTTTTATTACTGATGATTCTATGTGTTTTCCTTCCATGTTTATGCAAACCATTGTAGACATCTATAAGAGTAAGAGTAAGAGTCCAAAGTTGTTCTTTTCTATGTTTATTTTTAGGATTTTGAGGTTCTTAGGTTTGTCAAACTTTCCTCCCTTAGAGTTAGTGCATATTATTGCCCCTATAGGAGCCATCTATCTTAGACAACGATAGGCACAGATGAAGAGTGCTGAGCCAAGCATTGGGACTTCTAAGAGATCACGAGGAGATGCTTCTACTACATCTGGTGCTATGCCTGCTGTTGACGAGGTGTTTATGGATTCGACTACTGCTGTGGATCCTGCTGGTGATGCTGAGGATGTTGATCCTACGATTGCTCCTCCTTTATCACTCCGTGTTATGATGCAGTCCTTCATGACTACACGGGCTGCTAATGGTCAGCTTCTTGATGAGTTGTTGACAGAGGTTGCCTTTTTGAGAGCGTATTTTGCGGAGTATAGGAGTGCTTTTCCACCTCCTCCACCCTTTGAGGACTGATTTTGCC
Organism: Quercus lobata; assembly: GCF_001633185.2. Taxonomy (NCBI): domain Eukaryota; kingdom Viridiplantae; phylum Streptophyta; class Magnoliopsida; order Fagales; family Fagaceae; genus Quercus; species Quercus lobata. The sequence continues at coordinate 27,878,358 of NC_044904.1, read as the reverse complement.
TTTGGCAATACGTAACAAAAAAGGGGAGTAGATTTTAGGACTTTTTGTACATAGGGGGAGTATACTTATTGTATTTAGGGGGAGTTTGATGTATTTTGATATTCTTTTTGGTTTTGTGTTTATATTTCTATGTCTATATTTGTTTATGTCTTTGATTCACACACATTGATGTGATGTGGTTATTGATTATGATAGTTGATGATGATGAGGTCATTCATATTGATGTGTTCATTGTCTATTTATGTGTTTAGTGAATTCAAAGTTTAGATTTAGATTTAGATTGTTATATTGTATTTTCCATACATGTGTTTTTGGTTTGTTTTTAGTATTTTAGGAATTTACATGTTAATTCTTTCTACAACTGCTGTCTATACTAACAACTAATAGTTAGTAGTTGTGTGAGAATTGTATTAGGGAAATATTTTGTATTTTGGCTGGTAATTGATTTAAGCATTACATGTTGTATGCGTGTTTTGTCACGGATTGCCAAAAGGAGAGATTGTTAGGTTCTAAAGATTTAGATTTAAATATTTAGAATCATTGTTGTATTGTTTTGGCAAACCGAGAACAAAACATGTCTAGTCTAAGTGTTTAGGCAATGCTTAAATGTGTGTGTTTCAAGGTTTAAGTCCAGCTGAGTTCAAAAAAAGGAGTGTGGTTTTGCCTTGCTCAACTAATTGAGAATTAGGCTTAACCGATCAAAAATTGCAGGTCTAATTTTTTCTGCAAAATTTTAAAACAGGCCTAAGCTAACGAAAAGGTTTAGGGTTTCATCTAAATTTCTTCACATATAAAAGGAAAACTCTAGCCACGTTTTGAAGGTGCTGGAGAAGACTTGTGTATTACTCTTTGTGAGGTTTGAGAGGTTTTGTACCTTTTAACTACACAAGAATTTACCGAAGCCAATACTATAATCAAGCATTGGTAGAACATAGTTACTACATCAAGATCATTACTGAGTGTTATCTGAAACCTTTGAGTGGAATCTTAAAGTTATAAGCAAGACAGCTTGTGTTGCTATAAATCTAGGAAGAGAAGGAATTCGTGGATTTGAAACTTGCACGTGGTCGTGTTAGTTACTACTGGAGGTAGTATTAGATTTAGTGTTAAATCTTTTGTAAAAACTTCAATTCTCTTATAGTGAATTTGGTTTATCTTGAGAATAGTTAGGTCAAATTTTCCCCAGGTTTTTACCTTGAAATGGTTAGTTTCATTGATTTTCTTGGGTTATCATATCATGGTGTTATTTACATTTCTGCATCTTTGAATAATATGATTTATTTGTGGTTAACCTAAATCTGAAAATTAATCTATGTAATCACTTGGTTAATAAGTTAGGTTAAACAATTTGGTTTGAGGAGTCTAAACGAACAAACATGGTAGAAATAGGAACTAAGGGAAAGGGGGAATTGTCCTGCTTTCGAGTTGTAATTTTTGGGTTTCATTAGTAGTTCTTTCAATAAAAACATATATATATATATATATATATATATATTGTACAGGATTATTTCTCATTTTGACCCACTAAAATAAATATGTCCAACTTCGTGGTCAAGTGGTATCATACACAAGGAAAGTAATCTTACAGTTTCAGCCAGGCGGGTTTTGATAACCCATGGTGCAATAGAGTTACTTCTTATGTTATCCTTTGCCCACTCACATGCCAAATTTTTTGCTAGTTGATTCAACCCTCCTACAAATAATTCTTGGCAAAAGTTAATCGTACCATTTAACTAACATTTAGAAGCTTGCAATAAAATTAAAAGAAAAATATCAAAAGAGAATTACCTTTAGCTGCAGCATAAATAGATACTGGAAGAGTTAGGCCTACTACACCAGCAACGGAAGAAACGAAAACAATGCTTCCTACTCTTGAAGCTTTCAGAAGAGGATAAGCAAGTTGGCACATGTGATAAGCAGATTCGAGATTGGTACACATGAGAAATGAGAAATCTTCAACTGTGTACTCTATGGTTTGTTTTGGCGTGTTGGTTCCCACGTTGTTTATCTGGAACCAGATATTAATAAGGGCAATAGCCCAATAAGGCTATAGTAATTACTAATCAAAGCTCTCGTATATGAAAATGAAGTAATTCTTAGGTATTCCTGGAGTACAAAGAATAATACTCACTCATCTCATATTTATGATAGGGATCACTATGAATGGTGGGAAGGAGTACAATTTCTCAGTGTTTCGGAAGTATTTAAGAATTTTCCATAAAAATGAATGTAAATAGTATATTGAATATTGTAAATTGCAACCTCATAGCTGTTTGAAAAAAAAAAAAAAAAAACCCTCTCCCTTTAGTTTAAAACGAAGAAAGTCCATTTCAAGAAAAGAATTAGCTTAGATGCTACCTGAATGATATATAAGTGTGTGTGTGAAAGTCTCACATAGAATTTTTTTTTTTTTTTTTTTTTTTTTTTTGAGGAATTAATATAATACAATTGGGTCTAAATTCATAGATTTAAGTTTTTAGGTTAAGTGGTGTCATTATAACTAAAATAATTGAGCTAGAGTATCCCAAATATGGTAATGACCGTATGGCCTCTTAAGGAAATAAGTGCAGAGATTCTTTTCTATAAAAATATTCTTCCAATACAAATTAAGTTGTTTTTATCATTGATCTCAAAAAAATGAACATGCTTTTCTAAATCAAATGGAAGCCAATGGTTATAGCACATAAAAGAACATTTTTATGAATGAAAGAATACAGATTCCTGAAGTAAAACTTTTGACGGTTAGGAGTTAGAAAATAGGGTGATCGATCCTTTACACTATACCAACTTTTGTGTATGGTATAAAATGCCATGCAAAGCAAAAATGGTGAGGAAATAGAGGACTTACAAGGATGTTGAGTTTGCCATTAAATAGGGAGGAAACTGTGCTGATTAGCTCCTCTCGTTGGGCTTGTGATGCTACATCGCAGACTGAACCAGTGACTCGAAATCCCTTTGTCTTCCATTCATGTAAGCATACATTGAGTTGGGCCTCATCTCGAGAACATGTGTGTACAGAAGCCCCTAGGCTTGCTAATTCCTCAACAACAGCATACCTAATCACAACATGTAACTCTAAGTTATAATAGAATTTCAGAAAACAAAAGTAAATAAATTAAAAAAAAAATTTCACGTGAAAAAAAAAAATTTCTAGTTGACAATTAGTACAATTTTTAAAATATATGACAATATTAACAAGAAATAGAGAAAATATAAGAGAGATAGAACTTAAAACGCTTAACTTGGTTCGGTTTTTCGTCCAACATTCACAACGTAAAGATTTAATTAAATGGTATTGCATATTGACTTTATATGTATTACAATTTTTTTTTACTCAAAGGTATACATTTAGTACACTAATCCTAGGTTAATCCATGATTTATTGAAAGGCAACTGCATAATTTTCTAAACAAAAAAAAAGTCACTTCATGTGACCATTTATCTATACATACTATAAAACCGAAGCCTTCTCCGGCACCACCCATCTCTGGTACCACCTTCGTCGGTTTCACCCATCTCTCACTCATGACAGTTTTTCCCCCTCTCACTTTTCGCACTGCCAACCAAGTCTGACACTCTTCGCCATCAATCAATTTTTTTTTCTCCCTGATATGGGTTTTGGGATGGTTTGTGGGTGCCAACCTCAATTTCTACCTTGATTTTTACGGAAAATATTTTACACCCGTCAGGGTGTTTGGATGGATCAGAAAATACGGTCAACCGTAAAATTTTGACCCTTTCAGATCAGAGAGAGCCTCAAGCAAAGGGTGCCCTGAAAATGGTGCAGCGGCTCACCTATCGTAAGTGCTACAGCTACGCTAGCAAGTCCAACCAGCACTGGGTTGTCAAGACCCAGGTAAAAACCACTGAACTTTACTTAAAAATCTTAAATTTTTAATATTGGATTTTTTGTTTTTGTGTTGAAAGCCTGTTTTTTGGTTTGATTTTTTGGTAAGGGGTTGTGTTAATGTTTGTGTTTTTGTGTGGATTTTTAAGGTGAGAAGTTGGTGTGTCAGACCACTAAGAAGAGGGCAAGTGGATCCAAGTGCTCTGTCATTGGCAAGAGAATCCAAGGGGTATGTCGTGTGTGTGTATATATATATATATATATATTTGTGTTTTGGTGTATTGGGTCTTTTGCTAAATTTGAAAACATATCTTTGATTTATAGTTATATGCTATGTCAATTTGTGATTGTAATTTTGCTATTTGTGAATCTATAACTTGTGTTGTGATGGATGATATAATATATGAGTGCATTGTAGTTATTATGGTTATGGTTTCCTTTTTGTTTTGGCTGATTATAGGAACCTAATTTGTGGTAATGTGTTGGTGAGTGGTATAGTAATTGATGTGAGAAAGACAGGAGTCCATGTCGGTGATAATATGTCTCAATCTTGGAAATGTGGATATATGTGGTTCCTAAGTGAGGTAATATGCTCAGCGCAGAGGATTGTAATATTGATGCTGTACTTTTACATTGCATTTTACCAAATGTCTTGGGACTCACATCAAACATTTATTTGAACTTCATTATTGATCAATCAGTGTCTGCATGGTGTTATGATGGTTAATATGTAGTGTTGTGCCCTGAATTATATTGTAACTGTAATGTCTGTAGCATTTGACACACTTTTGAGGAACGAGGATGTATGGATCAACAGTTGCATTGCATATTTTGAAGTCGATTTAGACATTGGAAAGTGTAATTATATCTGAGCTGGATCCCCCAACCCCTAAATCAAAAAAGTGATACTGCTGGTGGGAATTGAGCTTGACTCTGAACAAGCTTACTTATGTATGAACCAATTCTGATTTTATTACATAATTATGCGTATGCGTAGGTAATTTTAAATAATAAATTCCAAAAATGCCCTTGTGTTTGCCAAGATACATATTCCTTTTAAGACCATGCAATCTATATGGCTGAAGTTGGTTTTGAGTCAGGGGGATTCATATATATATTTTTTGTTTGAGAAACAGTCAGGGGGATTCATATGGGTCCTTATTGGAGGGTTCAAAAAGCATTTATTGCGCTTTTTTGTTGATTTGCGTTTTTGTGTGAGCGAGAGAGAGAGAGAGGTATCCTGATTGTCATTATTAACATAGTTGCCTGTTTGCTCTACTTAAAAGATTTTTATCCTCATATTCTTGATGAGAGGTAACTCTTGAGGATTTTTTTAATTTTTAATTTTTTATATTTAAATTTTCCTGTGATTAAGTCAAATCTAATTCAATGTTGGTCTCTCTGCAGATTCCTCACTTGAGACCTGCTGAATACAAAAGGTCTAGATTGCCTAGAAACCTTAGGACTGTGAATCGGGCATATGGTGGTGTGCTGTCTGGAGGTGCTGTTAGGGAGAGATATGTCGCCATAACAAGCTGGCTTTATTCTTTTTAAGATTCAATAGACATGTTCTAAGTTAATTTCTTTGTTTTTGTAGGACAATCTGAGCCTTCTTGGTTGAAGAGCAAAAGATTGTGAAAAAGGTTTTGAAGATTCAAAAGGCAAAGGAAAAGCAAGACTCAAAAGAGTTAAAATGAGTGGATGATAAAGCAATAGTTTGAGTTCTGTGGTATTTGACACACTTTTGAGGAAGGATCCCCGCAACCCCTAAACCAAAAAAGTGACGCTGCTGGTGGGAATTGAGTTTGACTCTGTACAAGCTTACTTATGTATGAACTAATCATTTAAACTAACATAAATAAGATGCAATATAAACAAAATTAGTAGAATATTCTTTTTAAAATTTTATTTTCAATAGCCTTTCCTTATATCAGCACAAGTTAGTGACAAGTTTATCTATATTTAGAAATCTTGAGAAGAAGAAAAGAGTATTAGGCAGAGAAAGAACCCGATTCCTTTGGTGCCACCAGTAACAAGAGCAGTCATTCCTTGAAGTGACCATCTGCTTTCTCTGTTTCCGATTTCTGCCTCCGCCATTTATCTCCGTCAATCTATCACTAATGTTTGCTATAAGCCTCTAAGGCCTAAAATGGTCAAAACCTCTGTGCCACCCGGAGAAACAAGCAAACTTTTTTTTGATGAAGGAGAAACAAGCAAACTGGGTATTATGGCCTCAGCCTGTGATATGAAAATTTATTGTGAACCTGTAGCTCTCATACAGTAAATTGTCTTTTCTAATTAATGTCCACAACCTTTTTTTTTTGGGGGGGCAAATTATGTCGACTACATAATTTCATACATATAATGGATAAGGGCTTCAATTTTGTCGTCCACACGTTAGTGGTGGTCCCGACATGGATGTTATTTACGTGAGCGTGATGATCAATACAGAGAAAAGTAATTTACTAGTGAATTGGAATAACCTGGGTATGTAAAGTGACTTTTTTTTTTTTTTTTTGGGGTAAAAATAGCCAAATATCATATTTTGGTAAAATTTGTGATAAATTAGTACTGTTTTGAAAATATTTAACAATAATATTCGAATTTCACAAAATCAAGTTCTCAACGGTACTTGAGTTGAACTCAAGTACTTAGTGAGTCACTAATGTGGCACTTTTGATCTGAAATTTGTAAAATAAAAAAATTAATATAATACTCAATATTATTGAAATCGAGTAGTTCTTTATAATACTTGAGCTTCAAACAATCGAGTAACTTTTTTTTTTTTTTTTAATATCTCCTACTCACTCTTGCATCTTCTCTCAAATTCACTATCTATTTATAGCCAAAGTTCAACCGAAATATCAATAGTTACATCGATATGAAACTTGTCAAGTCAAAGAAAATGGCAAACATTTATGGTCAAAGTGTCATCCATTTTGGCCAAAAGAAAAGAAGCATGAATTTGGTTTGCATGTCAGGTGTTGTTTCTGGCCATCTTCTTTGACAATTCATGAAGAACATTTAATGCAAGCTCTTGCATCTCTTCATGCATGAAACTTCTTGAATATCATGCATCTTCTTGACATGGGCATGCAAGCTATTTAATGGTTTGTTGGCTAATGTCAAGCCACTAAGTTTGACTAATCAAGCCATTCCAACAGAAACAAAAAGTAGAAAAGGAAAAAAAAAAGAAAAAAAAAAAGAAAAAAGAAAAACAAGGTACTCGACTACACAAAACTCGAGTACTATAAAGAGATAATCGATTTCAGTAATATCAAGTACCACATTTTTTTTTTAATTACACAAATTTCAGGTCAGTAGTGCGACGTTGGCAACTCAATAGGAAATTGAGTACTGAAAAAGTGGTACATTACTAAATATTTCTAGAAGAGTATTAGTTTGCCACAAATTTTGCCAAAACGTGGTATTTGGCTATTGCCACCCTTTTTTTGTTTAGAAAATTGGCATAAATGCACTTTTTGTCCTTATATTTTGCCCTGATTTCTATTTTGGTCCCTATATTTTATTTTCACCATATTTAGTCTTTATTTAGAAAAACGTCATTCATTTTAGTCCTTTCCATCAGTGCCTATTGCAATATCTTACGTGGCTAATGGAGTATACTGTTGACACTTAGAACACTTACGTGGCCATTAAAATAATATTAAAAAAAATTATTTAGCATCCACATCAGCATATAATTAAAAAATAATAATTTATCAATTTAAGAAAATAAAAATAGAATTAAAAATTAAAAGTAACATGAATTAAGATCTGAATTTAACTTGAACAAGAATAACAAGAACACAAACTCAATTCAATATCATTAGTAAACCTAGCACATACCCAAATGTTAACAAACTCAAAATACCCAAATATGAACAAAATACCAAACCGATTTACAACCACAATATTAATCAATATTAACACACCCAAAATTAAAACAAATGGCTGCCATGCATGGGTACGTCTCCCAATTCTCAATTGCCAAGCATTAATAGATGGGTTGGATGCCACATGTAGGTTTTTAATTAGATTTTTTGGAAGAATAAGTTCTTCCCAAAGAACATTCATATGTTCTCTCTCTCTCTCTCTCTCTCTCTCTCTCTCTCATAGAAGCTGATTTTTATTTATGGAATTTTAGTTTTCAGGGTTTGTTTTTTGGTGGTTGGTTCGAGTTTACGGATTTATGGGTCTTTGATCTTTCTCTTTTCCTTAGCTAATTGAGTGCTTGAGAATGGGCCTTTGTCTAGATCGAATCTCAAACTTAGGCTTACTTCAACAATGGAGCTTTATGGACTAGTGAAGGCAGCCAACCACGTCGAAATCGAAGACTTCAACACCTCCACTCGAAGACTCGGCTTCTCAGGTTCAAAATCTCAGATCTTTGGTCATGGTTTTAGTTTTATATGGGTTTGGGTTCTCATTTTCATATGGGTTTGTTTGTATTGGGAAGTTGCAAGGATCGGTTGGGTTTGATGGGATTTTGCTCTAATGGTCTTTGTTTGTTTTGGATTTTTTCTAGTTCTGAAATTTATGGGTTAATTTGTTTTCTAGGTTTGATATTTGTGGGTTTGCTCTAGATTTGCTATTGGGTTTATGTTTGTGTTCTTGCTGGAGATCGGTTTGTGTTTGGTTTAAGTTGATTTTGTGTTGGTTTCTTGGAAAGATGAGAAAATCTGGGTTTGAGTTGTGATTTTGTATATCTAGGTTTTGTGGTTTGAGAAAATCTAAGAAGATCTGCTGCTGGTTTTGTGTTTGCATTTTTGCTGGAGATCGGTTTGTGTTTGTGTTTGTGTTCTTATGTTTGGTTGACAAGAAAGGGCAAGAAAATGTGAGAAAATTTGGGCATGTGTTCGTATGTTTAAAATTTGGGTTTGTGTTCTTTAGTGTTCTTGTTGAAGATGAACATAGATCTAAATTGATTTATTTTTTGAATTTAATTTTGTTTTTTTTTTTTGAATTTGTTAAAATTGAAAAATAAAAAAAATAGTTGGTTGTTGATGTGGCATTTTTAGTATTATTTTAATGGCCACATAGGTGTTCTAAGTGCCAATAGTGCACTCCGTTAGCCACGTAGGATATTGCCATTAGGGCACTGACGGAAAGGACTAAAATGGACGGCTTTTTTCTTAATAGGAACTAAATATAGTAAAAATAAAATGTAGGGACCAAAATGGTAATTGGGGCAAAATATAGGGACGAAAAGTGCATTTTCGCCTAGAAAATCATGTAGTTGCCTTTCAGTAAATCATGGATTAACATAGGATTAGTGTAGTACATGTATACCTTTGAGTAAAAAAAAAAAAATTGTAATACATATAAAGTCAATATACAATATCATTCAATTAAATCTTTATGTTGTGAATGTTGGACCTAAAACCGAACCAAGTTAAGTGTTTTATGTTCTATCTCTCTTATATTTTCTCTATTTCTTGCTAATATTGTTATATGTTTTAAAAATTATACTAATTGTCAACTAGAATTTTTTTTTTCACATGAAATTTTATTTATTTATTTACTTTTGTTTTTTGAAATTCTATTATAACTTAGAGCTACATGTTGTGATTAGATATGCTGTTGTCGAGGAATTAGCAAGCCTAGGGGCTTCCATACACACATGTCCTTGAGATGAGGCCCAGCTCAATGTATGCTTACTTGAATGGAAGAAAAAGGGATTTCGAGTCACTGGTTTAGTCTGCGATGGACGAGCCTAGATGCATTAATTCCAGGCAGCAATCAATGATCAAGCAATTAATAGTAGAAAACCATTACCATCGTCCAATAATGCAGAATTGAGGACCAGTTAGGAATAGAAAATGTTGGAGTTAATTTGAAATCAGTAAGCATTAATTACTCGAGTTGCAACATAACGATATACTGAGTATTAACTCATCTTGAGGCTATATAAAGCCTAGAAAGACAAGTAAAAATACATGAACACACAACTGCTATACAAATTACAGTTTTTCCAGAGAGAATAAGCTAACTTAAGCATTGAAGGTTCCTTGGCAGGCCCCAAACCAGTGCCCTTATCTGTTAAGTGCTTTTTGTGACACAGATTTTATAGGTCGTCCATCATAGTGACGAAGGACATACTGACGAGGCAAATTCCTACATCATTAGTTTGGCGCCGTCTGTGGAAAAAAGACAATAAGCTGTTGAATTCTCCATCGATTAAGCTCCTCAAGGCCGATGGACTTAGCTTCGACCACACTGCTGGATCCAGTTGTAATGGCCCAACAGATTCAAGCACTCATTGCTAATATGCAAGAGTTGATGAAACAAAACGAAGAACTGAAGCGGAAGGCGCGCCTTGGGACTCCGACTATGTCACAGTCTCGACGTAATCGCAATGACAACGATGATGAGGTCCAGAGTTCAGAGAATAGCAAAAGGGATACTTCAGAACATACCGCGTAGTCAACTCATGGTAGTGACCAAATGATGAAAGACATGAGAAAGGAGTTGGACGAGGTCAAGAACGCCATGAAAAGGAAGACAACAATAAACCTGGATGGCATGATCAAGAGGACTAACTCACCTTTTACAGCTAGTGTTCTGGAGTGTCCCTTGCCTCCCAAATTTTGTCTCCCTCAGCTAGAGGTTTACAATGGCACTAAGGATCCTCTAGACCATATAAGGGCATTCAAAACAATTCTGAGCCTCCAGTAGACCCAGATGAAGTTATTTGCAGAACATTCCTAGCAACCCTTAAGGGAGCGGCACGGGTATGGTTCAGTAAATTGCCTGTAGCATCCATTGAAAACTTTGATCAGTTGAGTGACTTCTTCGTCCGTCACTTCATTGGAGGCCAATGCCATAAGAGGCCCACTTCCTATCTGCTGATTGTGAAACATCAAGAAGGAGAGACCCTGAGGGAATATGAGAAGCGATTCAACAAAGCAGTTCTAGAAATCAAGGAGGCTGACGAGCAAGTGATAATGACGACCTTCTAGGTTAGGCTAATCAACCTTGACCTTGTTTTCTCCCTAGGGAAAACTCCTCTGACCTCGATGACGGATCTGTTATTTTAAGCACAAAATACATGAATGGGGAAGACGCGTTAACTACAAAGGGACTGACGGGCAAGTGAAAGAAAGATGAAGGCACAAAGTCCCAAAGCAAGAAGAAGGAGCACAAAGATAATCTTACGGAATCCAAGGCTAGCAAAAGTGGTTTGGACGCATCATCAAAGAAGAAGCTGAATTTCACCCCTTTGATATTGCCCGTGGACAAGATTCTCATGCAGATAAAGGACGACCTTACCTTGAAATGGCCTAAACCATTGAGCTCATCCTCAAAGTGGAAAGATATGAAGAAGTACTACTGTTTCCATAAAGATCATGGTCATTATACAGACGAATGTCGGGATTTGAAAGAGCAGATAGAGGAGTTGATCCAAAGGAGGAAACTCCAAAAGTTTGTTAAGAAGGACTATCAAGCTTGCCAGCAAACAGAGGAGAAGCCCACTAACGACCAAAGAGAGGAAGATCGGGACAATCTCAAACCAACTGTGGGAGAAATAAGGACGATCACTAGGGGACCAGTCGTTAAAGGATCATACAAGTCCTTGAGGAAGGCGGTTCAAAGGTAGGTGAAAAGCATTCATGTCTAGCACCTAATGGCAAAACATTGTCGTACTGGAAATGACGACATTGTCTTCTCCGAGCAAGATGTGAAGGGGATCAGGTAGCCCTATGATGACCCCTTAGTCATTATGCTAACCATTGAAGGGTTCAACACCTAAAGAGTGATGGCGGATAATGAAAGCTCGGCAAATGTGATGTACATGACGGCTTTCCAGTAAATGAAGTTGGATCCAAAACACCTCAAGCCTTTAAGATCTCCATTAGTTAGCTTCAGCGGAGACCGTGTTTATCCAAAGGGCATCATTTCATTACAGATTACAGTAGGGACCTACCCCGCTTAAGTGACGAGGATGGTAGACTTCTTGATTGTCGACTGCCCTTCGTCTTACAATGTGATTCTTGGGCAACCAACCCTTAATCGCCTTAAGGCGGTAACTTCCATATATTACTTGAAAGTAAAATTCCTAACCCCCTACGGAACTAGAGAAATCACAGGGGACTAACTTTTGGCTCAGGAATGTTACCAAGCAGCCCTGGCATCTAGGAAAAATCACACTTGGATGGTAGAAGAAGAACCACCCAAACCCATGGAGGAGGTGGAAAATGTTGTGCTAGTGGAAGGAGACCCATCCAAAACCATCAAGGTAGGGAAAGAGCTTCAATAGACTTTGAAGAACAAATTAGTGAAGTTTTTGAAAAAGAACTTGGATATCTTTGCATGGAGCCATAAGGACATGCCATGGTTCGACAGAAAAGTGATAGAGCACAGTCTTAACGTCAACCCAACAAAGAAGTCTATTCAATAGAAGAGGCGAGTATTCGCTCCATAGCTAAATAAAGCAATCATGGAAGAGGTGGAGAAGCTTTTAAATGCTGGATTCATTAGAGAAGTCTACTATCCAAGATTGCTAGCCAGGGCCTATATTGCTACAAAGTCATGCTGTTCGGGCGGAAGAACGTAGGTGCCACTTATCAAAGATTGGTGAATCAGATGTTCAGCAAGCAAATAGGGAGGAATATGGAAGTCTATGTAGATGATATGCTCATAAAAAGCAAGGAAACTAAAACCCATCTTGCAGACCTTCAAGAGGCATTTGATACTTTGAGAAGGAACAGAATGAAGCTTAACCCTGAGAAGTGCCTTTTTGGTGTCTCATTAGGAAAATTCCTATGCTTCATGGTATCTCAGTAAGGAATTGAGGCGAACCCAGAGAAGGTCAGAGCCATACTTGACATGGTTTCTCCCAAGACAATCAAGGAGGGGCAAAGATTGACGGGGCGGGTAGCAGCATTAAACAGGTTTGTCTCGAAGGCCACTGACAAATGCTTCCCCTTCTTTAAAGTTCTTAAATAGGCCTTTTAGTGGACGGACGAGTGTGAGGCAGCTTTTCAAAACCTGAAGGAGTATCTGGCCAAGCCTCCATTACTGAGCTTGTCAGTAGAAGTAGAAGATCTATTTTTATACTTAGCTGTATCACAAACAACCGTCAGTTCAGCCTTGATCCGCGAAGAATCCAAGATACGATGGCTAGTGTATTACACAAGTTAGGCTTTTGAGGGTGTCGAAGCAAAGTATCCACGCATGGAGAAGATGAATTTCTCATTGATTATGGCTTTCGAGAAAGCTTCGTCCATACTTCCAGGCTCATACCATTATAGTTATGACAAACCAACCAACCCAAAAAGTAATGAGCAAACCAAATGCTGTAGGTCGTATGGTCCAATAGGCAGTTGAGCTAAGCTAGTTTGACATTGAGTACAGGCCAAGAGCAGCAATCAAAGCTTAAGGTTTAGCAGATTTCATTGCAGAATTCACTCTTCTAGACCCTAATCAAGAAGCAGAGTACTAGACAGTTTGCTCAGATGGCTTGTCTATTATAAGACTTGGAGGCGTCGGTATCATAATGACGTCACCAGAGAAAGATGTCCTTAAGTATAGGGTTCAACTCCAGTTTCCAGCAATAAACAATGAGGTAGAGTATGAGGCAATCCTTGTCAGCTTAAGGATTGCAAGAGCGTTAGGAATCAAGAATTCTAGATTAAGAACTGATTCTAAGCTGATTGTTGGGAAAATAACCAATGAATATGAAGCGAAGAAAGAAAGAATGAAGAAATACCTACAGCTGACGAGTCAGCTCATTGATGAATTTGATAGCGTCAAACTTGAGCTAATCCTAAGGGAAGAAAACTTAGCTGCTAAAGATTGCTAGACTTGCATCAATTGAAGATGCTTCAGCAACGGCATGCTTACTCATGGAGGTTCAGACAATCCCTAGTATTGACAGATAGCAGGCCCTTTCGATTCAGCAACCAAGTAATTGGATGGAACTGATCCTATCCTACATCAGAGAAGGCCAACTCCCATTTGACTTGTCAAAAGCAAAGAAGGTCAGAGTATGAGCAGCAAGGTTCACTGTTTTGAATAGAGAACTCTACAAAAGAGGATTCTCGATGCCGTACCTAAAATGCTTGACCCTTAATGAGGCGACGTACATGCTATAAGAAATACACGAAGGTGTATGTGGTAACCATTTCAGACCTTGATCTTTGGTGGGAAAGACAGTTAGGGCAGGCTACTTTTGGCCAACTACGCAAAAGGATGCAACTGAACTTGTGAAGAAATGCGATAAGTGTCAACGGTTTGGCAACGTGCAGCATATACTTGGGGAATTACTGACGAGCATCTCCTCTCCATGGCCATTTTCCACATGGGGTATAGACATCGTCATTCCATTCCCTTTGGGAAAGAGAAGAGTAAAGTTTCTACTCATAGCCATTACTTACTTCACCAAATAGGTTGAAACAGAACCACTAGCGGTAATCATTGAAGACAAGATACAAACCTTCATTTGGAAGAACATTGTTTGTAGGTTTAGGATCCCTAGGATGATTATATTTGATAATGGTCGACAGTTTGATAGTTGAAAATTCAGGGAGTTTTGCGTAGAGCTAGGGATACAAAATCACTATTTGTCACCCAAGCACCCACAAGCTAATGGGCAAACAGAAGTAACAAATCATATTTTGCTTAAACTCATCAAAGCACAACTTGAGGGGGCAAAGGGTGCATGGCCTGAAGAGTTGCTTGGGGTATTATGGGCTTACAAGACAACAACAAGAACACCAACATGAGAAACTCCATTCAAGTTAGCCTTCGGCACTGAAGCAGTTATCCCAGTTAAGATAGAAGTCTCTAGTCTTGGGCGACCTCAGTACGATGAAGGTACAAACAATGATGAACTGAGGCTCAGCTTGGATTGTTTGGCTGAAGCTAGAGATGAGGCAACCTTGAGAATGGCTCGGTACCAACAAAAAATGCAGAATTACTATAATCAGAGGGTAAAGCTCAGAAGGTTCAACCTCGACGACATGGTGTTACGGAAAGTCTCACAAGCTACTAGCCAGTGCAAGGAAAGTTAGGGCCTACTTAGGAAGACCTATACAAGGTCGTTTGTTACTCCCTACGAGGAAGCTATTACTTGAAGGATTTGTAAGGAAATCCACTTCCTCATCATTGTTTTTTCTAAGTATTTCTTTTCCTTCAAGTATTTTGATAAAGCTATTTTCAGCTTGCTATTTCCTTGTAATTCCCCCGTATATAAGGAATGCATGAAATAATAAAGCTTGTTCAGCCATCTTTTTTTCAAGAAAGTTTGACAAAGTGTCAAAGCTAAGTTCAATGACAAAAAGGAAGTACTTGAAATCTAGCAACAAGTTCAAATCACAAACATGATAAGAACCCGAACGGTAAAAGCTCGAATGATGAGTGAAAATCATAAGTGTGGTAAAAACTCAAAAGATGAGTCAAAATCACAAAATATGGTAAAAACTCAAAATGATGAATTAAAATCATAAATGTGGAGAAAACTTAGAAAATGATTTAAAATCACAACATATGGTAAACACTCAAAATGACGAGTTGAAAATCATAAATGTGGTAACAACTCACAAGATGAGTTAAAATCACAAAATAGGGTAAAAACTCAAAATGATGAGTAAAAATCATACACGTGGTAATGACTCTAACAATGAGCTGAAATCACAGAACATGGTGAAAACTTAAATGTTAAGTTAAAATCTTAAGCAAGGTAATAAAAGAGCAAGCATGAATCATAAGTAGGAGAATTTCAAAGTTCAAAACAAGATGAGCACCCATTGTTTCTCAAACAAAAGCCTCATAACAGGAGGCACCCATTTGTCTTTGAAATAAAACAAAATAAAATTATTTAAATTTTTACTTTAAGGAGCACTGGTGATCTCCTCAACATGGCCCGCATCTTTCTGAGCCTCATCAGTAACTCCTCCTGTAGCAGCACCCTCTCCTTCAACAACGTCAGTAGCTTCGACAATGGTTTCACCTTCGTTCTTATTGGCCTCATCAGCAAGGATCTCAGTATCAATAGCTTCAAAGAATAGATTTGCAAAATCCGCTACATGGCTATGGTGCTTCATCATCCACCTATAAAGAAGCTCGAAGCCCTTGAAGTACTGCTTGAACTAAATGTCGGAGAAGCAATCGGACTTCATGAACATAGCAATCACTTTCTCACGTTCCTCATCTATTTTCAGGAGGGCAGCTTGAACTTCCTCGTCTTTCTGAATGACGAGCATTTTCTCAACCTTCAGTGCTTCCTTCAGTTCCTTTACCCTCTTCTTGGCCTTTGTCGATTGGTCCGTAGCTTCAATCGAATCCTTGTTTAACTTTGAGCTCTCGACCCTAATGGAATCAACTTTTGACTTGGCCACTACTACCTTCTCCTCACTGTTCAAGTAGTCCATCGTCAAATGAAGAGACTCACTAAGAACTTGAAAAAACGAAAGAAGGGTTAGTAATTTTTAACAGGTGTAAATACTTAACGAGTAATAAAGAAACACTAAGTAAAATACCTGCACTAGTTTGTGAATATGGCGGTTGACCAGTTCGTGGGAAGGGATGGACGAGAGACCCTTAAGCTCATCGTCAGTAATGACATTGTGAGCTTGTCCAAAGGTAGTAGCAGGGTCCTCCCAAACACTCCTTCCAACCTTGGCTTTCCCTTTAGAACGTGTGGTTAGAGGTCTGAAGGTCATCATCTCAAGAGAAGGCGTGGGAGAGGACTGAGTAACAAAAAGTGACAGGGGGGCAGGAGTTGTCGTCAAGCTTACATTTCTTTGATCCAAGGGTAATATGAGACAGAGGTTCATTCTTCAAGTTCTTCACACGGGCGTATTTGTCTTTACTATACCTGGTGGCCATTTCTGCAAGAAGAAGGTTAGAAAGGTGAAATCATGTAAGGTAAAATAAGAAAGGACAAAGAATTCAAACCTACTTTTCTCTTCCTATCCAATTTTCCTCAAAATTTACGTGGAAGGCTTGGGTCCAAGACAACACTTGTACAGACGACGAGGATCAACTAGCTCGTAGAAATTGTCAACTGTGAAGGCAAATCAAGGGCAACCTTAATTCATCCTTGGTAATGTTCCTCCAACAAGGGATGATCAGAAACTACAAAAAAAAAAAAAAAAAAAAAAGGGTCAGAGAATATTTTAAACTTAAAACAGCTAGTTTAATGAAAAGGAAGAGAGACACACCAAGAGAAGGGATTTCCCATTCCGTAGCAAGCACGGGACCTCACCCCATAGGTCGTCAAGCATGATTTTCCATCCAAATCCAAAAATGAAGAAATATCGTCACTTCTTGTCACAAAAGGTAGTAGGGAAGCTACAGACAATTCTAGACTCCTTATCCCAAGGTAGAAGTCAAAACATCCATAATGGGTGGAAGGTTTCAAATGGTACATGTAAAGAAATTCATTTAGGGTAATCATGTCCCCATCATGGATAGATACCTAGATCGATATACAACCAATGATTGTCCTCCGTACGTTAGGGAAGAGCTGACCAGGTGTAACATTGAGAGTAGAAAGGAGTTGCATAATAAAAGGATGGACAGGAAAATGAAGGCCACATGAAAAGGTAGCTTCATAAAAACTCACCTCGCTATGAGCAAAGGTGCATGCTTTTTCATTTGGACGAGGTAATCTTATAGCTACCCCTTTCAGGGAATTGAAACCTCTTATAGATAGATTTCAAATGCCTTAACTCTAAAAGGCAAGACTCGGAGAAAGCATGAAAAAGGATTGAAGAAAAAGGAGTTTTTGAAGAAGAGAAGGGTTTCGAATGATAGGCCAAAAACAAATTGACCCCTTGTGATAGATTAATTGATTAATTAGCTAAGTTTATTAATTTATCAAATTAACATGCAAATACGTGGTAGTACAAACAAATCACCAATAAACTAAGTATGCAGCAGAAAATAAATTGACACGGTGATTTGTTTATGAATGGGGAAAACCAACACGGCAAAAACCTTACCGGGTGATTTTAAGGTTACCACTCCCGAGAATTCACTATTATCACAACAAGCGGTTACAAGTAAGGGAATCCAGTACCTTATACCAACCTATAATTGAACCCTTACCCCAATACCCAATTGGACTTGTTCTGTAGTGACAATTTTTCCTTTCAATGCGCGGCTCCCAGTACGTGACTAACTAATTGCGCGAATCTCAGTATGTGACTTCAATAACCAACTAGAGAAGGTTGTTAGCTGCAAATTTCTTCAGTTTATCCAAACGATGAAGATCAATAAGATGCTTGGTCACAAAACCCAACGGTGCATAAACACAGTAATTTCTTCATAAGAAAGATGAATTAGGGCAAATTCTATCTTCGGTCACAATTTGCTTGAACAAATTTTGCTCAACACTTGTGCAACTTGTGTCCACTTTGACGGCCCTTAAAATAATCCTTTTATATGTCTAGGGTTGTGAGAAAAGAAATCCTAAACATACAATCATGGATTAGAGTCAAAACAAAATTGAAATTCTGTTTTTCATAAACCTCAACAGATGCCTATCTATCAAGCTGCTATTGAGATACAGGCTTCAACAGCTCTTCAAGTCTCGATAGATGGCTAGCTATCGAGCTTTAATAAACAACACTTTTGGTACTTGAATCTTGGACAAACTTGCATGGCTTTAACACTTGATCATGAAACACGGTTTTTTGAAGTATTAAACACATCCTAGATCTATCCAATTATAAGTAAAGTGCGTTTTGTCAAAGGATTAGCCAATTACATAAAGTAGTGACATATGTTCCTAACAAGTGAATCGCATATGTCCTAACATTGAATATGATTGGGGTTTTGACATTACAATCTCGAAATCTTTATCGATGGACTCACCACTTGATGACAAACCAGTTTCTAACTCACTAGACCTAATGTTGCTATCTCTGTACTCTATGACAGTCATCTCTAGATGATGGGCAATTAAAGAGTGACGAATCAAAGGGTAAAGGCTAATCAAAATAGGCCTAAAAGCCCCACAATCTTGAGGTACAAATAAACCAATGTGGGGACAACGCCCACCAGAAGACTCAAGAAACACTCCTAGCCTAGCGAATAAGAATGAAATGGAGGGAATTTCCTTCTTAATGAAATCAAAATCAACCATTACGGGAGGAAAATGAGTCTTACCATACGGAAGGTGTAGGAACTTTCTTTTAGTTTCAAACTCCAAGCTCAGTGTATAACGAAGAAGAAGAATATGAGAAGGTTTTTTGATAAAAAAGGAAATGAATTCAATGCGTGGGAAACTCAAGGAAAACACACACATGCGGCTAACACAAATAAGGAACGTGGCAATTAGCTGACGGAGATGTCGCCCCATAATAAATATGATGGGACGAGAATCTCGGGGCATAAACAAGGCGATCCGCCAAAGACTGACTTTCCATATTCCTTAGCTTGTCTAGGCAATAGACGATAAAGGAATAAGGGGGACAATTGACGAATAGCATACAAATGGTCATTTGTTACTTGCAAACCCTCCACTTCAGTGACAAGTAAGAGTATGGATGAGTGTAAGTGCATTAATTCCAGGCAGCGGTCAATGATCAAGCAATGAATAGCAAAAAATTGTTACCATCGTCCAATAATGCAGAATTAAGGACCGGTTACTAACAGAAAACGTTGGAGTTAATTTGCAATCAATAAGCATTAATTACTCCAACTGCAACATAATGGTATACTAAGTATTAACTCAGCTTGAGGCTATATAAAGCCCAGAAAGACAGGTAAAAAGACATGAACACACAACTGCTATATAAATTACAGTTTTTCCAGAAAGAATAAGGTAACTTAAGCATCAAAAGGTCATTGGCAGGCCCCAAATCGATGCCCTTATCTGTTGAGTGCTTTCTGTGACATAGGTTTTACAAGTTGTCCATCATAGTGACAAGGGACATACCGACAAGGCAAATTCCTGCATCATCAATAGTATATATATATATATAAAGGGGGATTCATTCATGTGGAAGGTAGATTTTGGAAAAATTTTGTAAAAAAGAAACTCAATTGGAATTTTCCTATTTTATAAATGACATTACACACTTTTTTTATTTGCAAAAATACATCTTTTTTTCTTTTTTTTGGGGGGGGGGGGGGGAAGAGATATTGAAGAATGAAAAAAGCATAAAAATGTATTGGATAAACCAAATTTGGTCAATGTGTTGGAGATGGGGGGAAGGGGGGGGGGGGGGGGAGCTTTGTTTTTAGGGGAGCTTAGCTCTTTAAAAAATTGAGTGTATTAACCTACTGCTAGAGGGTTTTTTTGAAAAATTTTGAATGAGAAAACATATGTGGCTCTGCCCCTGTGCATAGACCAAATCAAGGCCTAATGTTTGATGGAACTTGAAAATAAGGAGAGCACTTCAAAGAGAGAGAGAGAGAGAGAGAGAGAGAGAGAGAGAGAGAGAGAGAGAGAGAGAGAGAGAATGTTAAGGTTTTTTCTCTATGAGTGGTTGGTTATAAGGGAGGTTACTCTTTTTCTCAACCCTATTTTTATTTATTTATTTGTCTAGGATAAGATAATCAAATAGTTATTTGCTCTAAACCCTAGAGTTATGATTTTTTTTTCCCTGTCTCACATGGGCGCCTTTTGGGGCAATCATATGGCCTAATGCCAACATTCCCCCACTGGCCCATGATAGAGGCATGCTATCCTAAACATATCTCTCAATTGATTCCATCCACTTGTTCTATGCATACAAAGGAAAATCGTTCATGCAATCAAAAAAACCCTATATGCATGGTACAAAGCTATATCAAAACTATTATAGTGACATATTGTTGTTGATAGAATATAAAATGAAACACTTACAATGGGTCATATGGTTTTTATTGTTTTATTTATGGCATAAAACAATGAGCTGTCGAAATATATTTGTTTCGCAAATCCTACTAATTACATCTATTTATGTGGACATATGTCTATTCTCAAATAGAATGTCCATATTTCAAAATCACTAATACCCATATCTCAAAAATACAACTTGAACTTAGAGAGAGAGAGAGAGAGAGAGAGAGAGACAAAGAGAGGGGAATGAAAGTTTGTGGCCGTGTGGTATAGAAAATGAAAAATTCTAAAGTTGTGATGTTGCGTGTGATTTTTATTTTTTGGTTTGTTTGTGTTTAATTTTATGTTTGTTTCTAAAAAAAATTAAATGGAAAATGAAAACATTTTTAAAAAAAATTCGAAGAAATTATTTTAAATTTAAAAACTGATGTGGATAATAATGTGACATTTTTTTAAATGCCAAGTAAAAATTTTTATACTAATTATAATGTGGCTTCAAGTTTGCCAGTGGTGCAGTTTGTTTTCCCTATAGACTATTTTTGTTATTAAGATGACACTAGTGATTAAATGAAAACGATTTTTCGATTTTAGACACAAAGAATGGGAAATGAAAATTTTTTGGGAACCAAAATGAAAATTTGCGGATAATATAAGGGACTAAAATGGTACTTATCCCTTACTTAGTACTTACCAAATTTGTAGATGGAACTTATGTTGGCCTTATGCATTCTAGGGAGACGTGGCCCTTTCATGCTTAAGATGGAACAAATGCAAAAGTCGCAAGTGCTGAAAGAATGTGAGATCCAAATTGCACGTTAAATGGAAAAGTTGGTCCAGTGCACACGTACGTTGCGATGTATCGCCATCACAACATGTCTTCTACCCAAGCCGCCAGGTTCGACTTATTTACCATTATTATTTAATATTGAGCCGAGACATAAAAGTCTAAAGTGTTTCATGGTATCTTCCATTTTGATTCCTCGTATATCTCCCCGAAAGATCCAATAATAATGTAAATTCGTAAAATGAAACTTTGTTGGAAAAAAGTGTGGTTCAGAGAACTGGGTTGCCCATCCACCATGTCTAAGCACAAAACCAAAAAAATCAAAATTTATTATGTGTTTGGTATTATTATTTTTGCCGACTTATTTTACTTTTCAATATATTTTTGCTATTATTTATAGGTCTCACTGCACTTTTTGGTACTATTAATGAGTTTTACTGTACTATTTCAACTACATTTTACATTTATCAATAATATTTTCAGCAAAAAATTTTCAGTTTCAACTAAATAATCTATTTCCAAACAAATTCTTAGTGTAAAGTTACATGATGACAATAGATGTCACTATTTGCTTAGTGTGCTACTTAGTGCGAAGTTACTATGCACTATTTAGTGCGAAGTTACTTAGTGCAGATATTTTTTATCTATAAGAGTAGATTTAAAAAAGAAAAAAAAAATTTTACATACTTAAAATATAAGTTATATTTTAAAATACACTATAATCTTTATATTACACTATATTTTATTAAAGTTTTAATTTTAATTCTTTTTTCACTCAAAATAACAATTATTTACTCTCTTTCTTTATTCATTCACAAGATAGGTAAAGAAAAAATAAAAAATAAATTGTATTAATGTAAATTTACATGATAATAACAATACAGATTTCTAAACAATTTTAACTCTTTTGTACAAAAATATGTAAATACTGACAAATTTTTTAATCTTTCACCATCTGATGAGAGACGACTATAATGCCCACTTTATTTTTTTCTCTCGGTGCCACAAAATAGTCATTAAAGTCCTAATAGGCCTTATCATCTATGGACCATTAGGTGTTGATCTACTTCAGGCAATATAAATATAACCCATTCGGAGAAGTGGAAAACACCACTAGTTACACAGAAAACATTGCAGCGACAAAGAGAGATATATAAATGGCAGGGCAAGAAATGGGTACCAGAGAAAGCAGGTGGTCTCTTCAAGGAATGACCGCTCTTGTTACCGGTGGAACCAAAGGAATCGGGTTCTTTCTCTGCCTATTACTTTTTTCTTCTTTTTTTTCCTCCCTCTAAATTGCATTCTTATTGAATATTTCTAAACATGGATAAATGGCCACTTTAAAGTGACATTTATAGTAACAATTTAAAATAAAATAAAAAGTTGATGCGAACAAAAACCAACAGAGGAAAAAGGCCACCTCATTATATTTGGTTTTGTAGCTCTAATTAAAGCCTGGTTGTTTATTTATTTATTTTTTGACGTCAATGATGGTGGCTAATGGCTATACTCTTCCATGGTGGATGGGGTTGTGCCCCTTTGCAAAGGCTGTTATATCCAACCGGTTATTAGGAAGGATCTTTGTTATACCTTCGGTTTGGCCAATAATTTAACAACATAATAGCATTCAGCCCTATTTCTATCCAGAGTTGTGTGTGTGTGTGTGTGTGTGGAGAATCTTGTATCCAGTTTAATTCCTCTATTTTACACTTAAAAAGAAGTTTTTGTTTTAACTTTTGTTATGTGAAATTTTGGTATCAGAGTTATATCAACCCAAATCCATAAGTAAACTAAGGCCAATTGTACTATAGCTTTTTCTTTTTCTTTTTTTTTTTTTTTTTTTTGGGGGGGGGGGGGGTGTGGGGGCGCTAAAGTGTTACAATTGTATATGTAGTAGTCCCTAGATTTAGTGATACTTGCTTTAAGACTCCAATCCTATATATATATATATATATATATATATGTATATATATATATATATATATCTTGTTACACACTATTTATTGCACACTTCGTATATATCTTCTATGAAATCATATTTTCAAAACACATTTTCAAATAAAATAATGAAATTGTGAAATTGTATTTTGAAAACATGATTTAACAATATTAACTAAAATCGTATTTTCAAAACAAATTTTTAGCTTATATGGTGAATGTGCAATAACTAGTATGTGATAATCTTTACCTTTTATATGTATATATATATATATATATATATTGTGGGGCCAGAGAGTTTGTGACCCCAGCCCATTTCATGTTAAAGCCCAAGGCTTGTGCCGAGGAGATACAGGGCCAAGGACGCACCATGAGAGTCGAGGACGGCCTAAGGAAATGGCCGAGGACGAGCTCCTACTTGGCATGCCATAAATGCCCCTAAAAGGAAGAGTGATCACAGTGCGGAAACAGCACAAGTAAAAGGCTGCCAGTACTGCAATAAAGTATTCTGCACCTGACAGGACCATACTCTTCAACTTTTGCAACCTCCCCCCAACCACTCTAGGTATGGGCTGACAGGACAACTCTTAAGTTCTAGGAAATTGAGCTTACACATGGACGCTGGAAAGAGGGTAAATGCCCGTATAAAAGGATAAGAGAGGCAGTGTGAAAAAAGGGGGGGTGGGGGGACAACTCGTCCTCCCAGCCATGGTGTCCTAGAAACAAGGAGAATAAGAAGAGCATAGAGCTCCCCAAACTCCTCGGACGAGATTCACTGACCAGAGCCAATCCGAACTACCGTCCGGTGACCAAGGCCTAACCTTTCAGACCCACGCTCTATAAGTGATATTGTTTGGGCCTTTTTACATGCGAACCCAATATCATTTTGGGTCGTTACAAATTGAGTCCTTACAATTGGCGCCGTCTGTGGGGAAGGCTTGTGTGTTGGCACAGGCGGTAGGTTGAGACAGTCCCCTTGTCATTTCCAATAGCTAGTTGTAGTGTTCTAGCGTAAAGTTCCACTAAGAGCTACATTTCTTCACTAGGGGCTGCGCTTCATAGCATCAGCAGCACAGATGGTTCTAGGGGCTTGGCCGAGGAGGTAATCCCCCTAAACCAAGGTCCCACGCCATAGCCGAGGGGTTAAGTCCCCCAACTACTTAAAAATCAAGTTTTGGACAGAACCAAGGTATTGCATGGTCCTCGGACTCAAACCTATGGGGAAACCAACTACTTAAAAATCGAGTTTTTGACAGAACCAAGGTATTGCATGGTCCTCGGACTCAAACTTATGGGGAAATCAACTACTTAAAAATCAAGTTTTGGACATTACCAAAGTATTGCATGGTCTTCGGACTCAAACCTATAGGGAAACCAACTACTTAAAAATCGAGTTTTAGACAGAACCAAAGTATTGCATGGTCCTCGGACTCAAACCTATGGGGAAACCAACTATTTAAAAATCAAGTTTTGGACAGAACCAAGGTATTGCATGGTCCTTGGACTCAAACCTATGGGGAAACCAACTACTTAAAAATCGAGTTTTGGACAGAACCAAGGTATTACATGGTCCTCGGACTCAAACCTATGGGGAAACCAACTACTTAAAAATCAAGTTTTGGACAGAACCAAGGTATTGCATGGTCCTCGGACTCAAACCTATGGGGAAACCAACTACTTAAAAATCGAGTTTTTGACAGAACCAAGGTATTGCATGGTCCTCGGACTCAAACCTATGGGGAAACCAACTACTTAAAAATCGAGTTTTTGATAGAACCAAGGTATTGCATGGTCCTCGGACTCAAACCTATGGGGAAACCAACTACTTAATAAATCTAAGTTTTGGACAGAACCAAGGTATTTCATGGTCCTCGGACTCAAACTTATGGGGAAACCAACTACTTAAGAAGAATGTTAGGTTACTCAGACCTACAGGAAGATCATTTACTAAAAGTCGGATTAAGTTCTAGGCATAATGAAGATCCCGATCTGTCCTTAGAGCCTCAGCTCTAAGGGAATTGATGTAAACGAGCGTTTGAGCTCGGCATGATCGTACCTCGGTCCTCGAATTGGATACCAAAAAAGGACCAAGGCTACAAAAGCCATTAGGAAGGCGGCGAAACACTCTAAGTACTTGGCGGCCCACATGGACGGTCCACCTTTGAACCACCCATCCTCGGATGGTTACCTCCTACACCGCACCGAGCATTCAGCTGTCATCTCGACTATTTTGGGGTATGTACCGCTTTCTCAGGTCGGCATTGTTGTGCCGAACAGCTTTAATAAGTTCGTAATAACATCTTTTTCTTAACATCTTTTCCTTAGCAGGGGTTTCAGCCCTAAGTATTGTTTTTTTTTTTTTTTAGGACGGCATTATCAAGCCGAATAGCCCGATAAGTACAGAATTACATCTTTCTTTCAAACAAAGGTTTTTTCCCTAAATATCATTTGTTCAAGTCGGCATTATTGTGCCGGATAGTTTCAATAAGCATAGAGCAAGGTCTTTTTATTAACTGGGATTTCGGCCCTAAGCATCGTTCAGAATATAAAAATAAAAAAGAAGTCATATGGTAGTACGTCTATTCACGGCATAACCATTTCAGGAAGAAGAGGTAGAATATACAAAATAAAGTAATGTTGACTTTTATTAATATAAAGAGGTATTACAGCGTACAATGAAGGGCTTAAACAAGCCTATACAGAAAACGAATTGCAAAAATAATAATAAAAAAACAAACAAACAAACAACCAGAAGTCTTTTTAAGCTCTGCTCCGAAGTCTTTCCAAATTTTGCCCCAGTAGCACCCATATTGAGAGGAGGACCTCCCTTGGTGGAAGAGGAGAAGAAGAGGAAGAAGGAAAAGCACTAGGATGGATCTGGTGATGGGAAAGAAGAAGAAGGGGAGGCAAAATGAGGCACCAGTGAAGGAAGAGAGGAAGAAGCAGGGATACTTTGTCTCTGCGTCAGTCCTGACTCCTAACACGCTGGTGTCATGTTAGCTATGCTCATAAGAGAGCGGCTGGTACTGATAATGGGTGACCCCAGCTCAGTCGCACCAAAAGTTTGAAAAGACGAGCCCCTACTTCAGATTTTGGGTGAAGGGAGGATGAGAGGTATCTTGAGTCTCTGCCATCCTTGCCCTGACCAAGCCATTTTGAGCTTCAGAAGAACATGGCATTTCTGGGAAGGGTATGGTCTCTTCATTCCCGCTCCTATCTCGGACGTATCACAATTCAAGGTGTAAGCGAGCGGATAAGGGAAACTCTAGGGGAGGCTAAGGGTTTTAGACTTTAAAAGGATTAAAAGGTCTCCGTGTAAGAGAAGTAACCTCTTGCCTTTCTTCTTATATGAAGGGCAAAACGGGAGGCGTTTAATCTATCCAAATTTCAAGAAAATCTGTAAACGAGAATATACCCACTCCACTTTCCCACATCGTCAATAACCGTTGGATTTAAATGGTCTCGTAAAGGAAAATCATTAAAGACGCGTCTCAAATACTGAAATGGCAGGAGCGCATCGTGAATGAATTCAGAGGAATGTCTCGTAGTCCGGCGTGTTTCCTAGATAGATGAAGAGACACCTGCATTGATGAAGGGCAGATCTAAGCAGACCGCAATAAAGACGTGGTATCACCAAAACCCTCCTCTCCGACCAAGAGGTCGGACAGTAGGATTTTGAGGGGCTATTGTGGGGCTAGAGAGTTTGTGACCCCAGCCCATTTCATGTTAAGGCCCAAGGCCTGCGCCGAGGAGATATAGGGCCGAGGACGCACCATGAGAGTCAAGGGCGGCCTAAGGAAATGGCCGAGGTCGAGCTTCTGCTCGGCATGCCATAAATGCCCCTAAAAGGAAGAGTGATCACAGTGCGGAAACAGCACAAGTAAAAGGCTGCCAGTACTGTAATAAAGCATTCTGCACCTGACAGGACCATACTCTTCAGCTTTTGCAACCTCCCCCCAACCACTCTAGGTATGGGCTAACAGGACAAGTCTTAAGTCCTAGGAAATTGAGCTTACACGTGGACGCTGGTAAGAGGGTAAATGCCCGTATAAAAGGATAAGAGAGGCAGTGTGAAAAAAGGGGGGGGGGGGGACAACCCGTCTGCCCAGCCATGGTGTCCTAGAAACAAGGAGAATAAAAAGAGCATAATAGAGCTCCCCAGACTCCTCGGACGAGATTCACTGACCGAAGCCAACCCGAACTCCCGTCCGGTGACCAAGGCCTAGCCTTTCAAACCCACGCTCTATAAGTGATATTGTTTGGGCCTTTTTACGTGCGAACCCAATATCATTTTGGGTCATTACAAATTGAGTCCTTACATATATATATATATATATATATAGATTTTTTTTTTTTTTTTTTTTTAGGAACAACCCAACACAGGCTGAAAATATATAACTAAACCAAGTCTTTTACAACATAATTCAAGATATTTGGAGGAAAAACCTTGCCCCAAACTCTTAACGGAAAAGAGAACCTAGCATCCCTAGCTAATGCATAAGCAACATAATTACCCTGCCGCCTCACATGATGATAGAGTAGGATTGAAAATAACCCCCTATAGACGTGAAGTCTTTTACCAAGTGTCTAGCTAGTGCATTTGAAGCCTTCCCTGCCTGCAAACTCTTCACCACAAGGTCTGCATCTCCTTCAAAGCACACCTTGCGAAAGCCGAGTTCCCAGGCAAAGAGAGCAGCTCTATGGGCCGCCAACATTTCCAAGATCTCCACTGATGTTGGCATGGGAACTTTCCCAGATAGAGTAGCTAACACCTGCCTCTCATTGCTGCGAATAACCATCCTAATGCCGCTCTCCTGCTCCTCCCCAAACATCGCCTCGTCGAAATTCGCTTTCACTGATCCCATAAGTGGAGACTGGCACTGCACTGGTGTAGCCCTTGTCTGAGGTTCTTTCCATTGCTTCCCCTATTGGAACTCATCTAACAGGACAGTGGTGGATTGGGCAAGCTTTAAGAGTGGTTGGGCTAGTTCGTTGAGTCTCTGTTTATTTCTTCTAATCCAAATCAGCCATGCAATCATGGCAAACTCCTCCAAGCTTTTTCCTTCATCCTTTATGATGCTAACCAGATCGCATAGTGATTTGATGCACGGGAATTTACTCCTAACCTTTGCAAAAGATTGCACCCACCCCTCTCGAAGATTTTCACAGTTCCATATTGCATGTAGCACGTCTTCTTCCTTGCACTTGTACTATTCACATAGAGGGTTATCTAGCACTTTCCGTCTCTGTAAGCTCACCTTAGTTGGGAGTGCATTTGAGCAAGCTCACCAAAGGAGCACCTTGACCTTGTTTGGGACTTTCAGCCGCCAAATGCACTTCCAAAACCGCTTCACCTCATCAGCATTGGAGCTTGATGGTGTGGCCTTCATTTTAGTTTCACACAACATTTGATAACCCGTTTTTACTGAGTAAGCGCCTAACCTGCACCTCGACCAAGTAACATTGTCCTCCTGGTCTGTGACATGTACTGGAATGCTCTTGATTCTTTGTGCTTCAAATGGCAAAAAAAGGGCTTCCACTAGTTCGTCATTCCAACCCTCACCCCTAGTTGCCAACAGTTTTGCGACTTCCCAATTTGAGGCAACCCCATTCTTTGGAGAAAGAATACAAGCCAAGTCTTCTCCAGGTAGCCATCTATCTCCGTAGACTTTAATCTTCTTTCTGTTTCCCACTCTCCAAAGCAAACCGGTTTGGACAAGATTTCTAGCCTTAACAATGATTTGCCAAGCATATGATCCGGAGGCAACCTTTGCGTCAAAAATTGACCTGCTTGGAAAGTATTTTACACTAAAAACCCGATAAAAGAGAGAAGACCGATCCACAAGTAGTCTCCACACTTGCTTTGCAAGCATAGCCTCATTAAATTTTTCCAAATCTTTAAAACCCATACCCCCCAAGGCCTTTGGTTTGCACAAAGTTTCCCAATTCTTTCAATGGATCCTTCGTTGATCTCCCCTTTGCCCCCACCAAAATTTCCTTGTCATCATCTCAATATCATTTAATAATCTGGATGGGAGTTTGAAACAACTCGGGGTGGGCCTGCTAAAGAACACGGAAGTTTTTTCTCTATTCAACTTTTGCCCTGAGGCTTGCTCATACAAACTCAAAATACGTTGGATAGCATCCAAGTCACTCATTGTAGCATGGCAAAAAAGTAGAGTGTTGTTGGCAAAGAATAAGTGAGTGATTTTTGGGCCATTTTTGCAAAGAGAGAAGCCCCTAATAGCTTCGGACCCGGCTGCCTATTGCAATTGACAATTTAGAACTTTAGAAGAAATTAGGAATAGGTACGGAGATAAGGGATCTCCTTACCTAATACCCCTTGTTGGTCGAATATCTCCCTTTGGCACTCCATTCACTAGAATTGAGTAGGAGGCTGAATTTATACAACTCATGACCAAAGCCACCCATTTCTCATTAAAGCCTATCTTTACCATAGTTGCTTCCAAGAAACTCCACTCCACCCTATCGTAAGCCTTGCTCATATCAAGCTTCAAGGCCATGAAACCCCCTTTTTTTGCCTTTTGGTTCTTCATGTGGTGCATGGTTTCAAAGGCTACAAGTATATTATCGGAGATTGCCTTGTCCGATTGGAAGGCACTTTGTGATTCCGAAATAATCAGAGGTAACACCCCCTTGAGCATGTTAGTAATCACCTTGGCAACAAGCTTATAAATGATATTACATAGAGATATAGGGCAAAATTCTGAAACTTTTGAGGGACTTTTTACCTTAGGTATAAGGGTAATGAAGGTTTGATTTATTGATGGGGGGATAACACCCGAGGCGAGGCAACTCAGTACTGTGTCCGTCACATCATCGCCTATTGATTGCCAATAATGTTGGAAAAAGAGAGGTGGAAGTCCATCCAGACCCGGCGCCTTCAAAGGTTCCATTTGCTTTAGGGCCATGACCACCTCTTCCCTAGTATACTAAGCATTTAGTGATTGGTACATCTCATCCGAAATAGAACAAGGAATACCAGCCACTACTTCCCCTATCCTGCACGGGTTTGAGGAGGTAAAGAGTCCTTGGTAATAACAAACCAAAATATTTGCAATCCCATCCTCATCCGCACATACCTACTATCCTGGATCTTCAAGAGAGTCAATTTGATTTCTTCTAAACTGATGAGAGGCCCTACTATGAAAGTATCTTGTGTTATTATCCCCCTCTTGCAACCATAGAGCTTGGGATCGTTGTTTCCACATTTGTTCTTCGCTTACTAGGAGCTTAAAATCTCTCTTTTCAACCTTTGGACCCATGCCATGCTTCCACCCCTTATTGCGGCTTCCTCGGCAACTCTTAATTGCTCCTTTTTCTCACTAAGGCGTCAAGTTACATTGCCAAAAGCAACTTTGCTCCACCACTTCAAATTCCTATGACATCTATCCACTTTTCCTTCCACTCTCTTCATTGGGCTGCCTTGGCAATCAAAGGACCATTCATCCTCAATCGCTTCCCTACAACCCTCATCCCTCATCCACATTTGTTCAAACCTCCATGGCTTGTTTACTTTTTTTGGGATACTCGCTAAATAAATCATAATCGGTTTATGATCCGAAGTACCACTCTCCAAATGGACCACTTTTGTAGCCGGGAACATTGCTAGCCAATCCATTGTACTAACCGCTCTATCAAGTCTCTCCCACACCGTATGCCCCTCACCTTGCTCATTGCACCAAGTGAACTTGTTACCACTAAAACCTACGTCTTGAAAACCACACTCATCCAACACATCCCTAAAAGCCTCCATTTGCCTACTTGGTCTATGCCTTCCCCCTAATTTCTCATGGGCTCTAGTAATTTCGTTGAAGTCTCCTACACACAACCAAGATAAGGAAAATTTGGAATTTAGTCTTCTCAAGGTAGCCCAAGAGATATGGTGGTTACTTGTGTCGGCCTTGCCATAAAAACCCGTAAACTACCACTCCTCCTCCTTTCCTTTATTAACGACAGCATCAATATGATTCAGGGAATATGTGTCCACCAAGAAATCCATTCTTTCTTCCAAAAAACCACCACCCCTCCACCCTTCCACCCCTCCTTTCTCTAGAAAATTCTATCATACCATCAAACTTTAGCTTATCACGTAACTGAGTTAGCCTAGCTTTTTTCAGCCATGTTTCGACTAGGAACATGACTGAGGGAGAATGAACTCGAATTAGATCACCAAGCTCCTACTCTGTCTAAGGGTTTCCAATCCCCTAACAGTTCTACCTTAAGAGATTCATTGTTGTTGGCAGGGCTGCACCATAGCCTCTACCATTAAATCATTTAGTTCATGACTAGAATGGAAACTAGCCTCTTCTTGCATGGTAACTCACTACAGTCCACCTCTGAAGCTAACCTTTTAGTATTTTTTACCCCCCCCCCCCCCCCCCCCCCCCCCCGGGCGCCACATTTTCAATGGGACGTGCATGGCATTTTTTCCTAGTTCTTTTTACCTTTTCCACCTTAGCACCATTATTGCTACAGCCCTTAATGTTTGAAATATCACACAGTGTAGAGTGGGTAATAGGGACACTTACCAAGTTTGCCTCATGCACCAGTGACTGTGAAAAACCCTCTGTACCAGCCACGTTCTCTGCATGCCTATCCAAGTTTTCTGCATGCCTATCAGCTAACTTTTGGGTAGACTCATCAGCTTTCTTGGCTGGCTTTTGATCCTTAATTCCCACAATTTCCTCTTCTAGGTTATCCCCTAAAAACACGCCCCTAATCTTGTCAAATTTGCCCATCACCATGTCAATCTCCTTAAGCCTTTCCTCGAATCTTTCCCCTGATTCTCAGTCACTAGAATTCACTAGCTCAGCGATCAGATCCACTGAATCAGACTCCGCAGATGTTCCATTAAATGCCTCCTGGAATCTCGCTGTTGCCTTGGTTTGTGCGTGCGTCATCGTGGGAAGTTGGTCACTGTTTTGTTTTGCTCTACCGACGAGTTCATCCCACGCTCTACAGCCCCCTGTTTTTGCTGGGCTTTTTTTGCAGCGTAGAAACCCGATACCTTCACCACAGGATTTCTTCCCTTCACAAAAAGAGCTGCACGAATCCATGCCCCATATGCTTGACTCTCCTTTGTGAGATTACCTTCACTCTCAATCCATAGATCACAGTCTCTGTCCCTATGGTTCAGGCACCCACACCAGTAGTAAATATTGGGTAGTCTTTCATACTTGAAAGACACCTAACTTTGCTCACTGTGAGACAGAGATATTTACCTCCCCCTACACAGAGGTTTATTTATATCAATGGTAACCTTCATCCTCAAAAAACTCCCCCCATCCTTCTCTCTCTCATCAATCTCTTTCCAAACCGTTCCAACTACTACATAGAGTTTTTTAGCTACTGCTTTTTTCATGAACCTTAATGGAACATCGTGAATCTGAACCCATATCGGAATCTTATCAAACTCTAAATGCTTGAGAGGGACTTCCTTATCATATCACTACAATACCACGAGGTGTTTATCGAAGCTCCACGGGGCGTTGCTCATTATCCTCTCCACCTCTTCCTTCTTTTCAAACGTAAACAATAACACATGGTCACTACTTCTCCTAACCTCAAATCCTTTCATAGACCTCCACAGGGGACTGAAGCTTCTAGTCACCGCCTCAATATTTAGTGCCCTCCTTGTTAGAAACTTTGTTGCCATGGTAAAGTTCTTAGTTGATAACTTATTGTCCAAACCCAACTCTTCACCCTCCCTAGCGTTCAAGCACATTTTCTGCCAATGTTTGTAAGAGTGTCCATATTTCTATTGCACTCGCCTCTCGTGTTTCCCAAAACCCCAGCAAAAGAAAAACTAACAGCTAACTATCTCCAAGCAATTAATTGCTTGAGTTACACAGAATCCTCCTACCAGGAACAGCAGCTTATACAGCCCAAGGGAAGTCAACTGGTGCCCCAACGACGCCTCCTTAGTGACAGAGAAAAAAGTTGTCCTTGCTGATACTTGTCTGTGGATGGATATATAAAGATAGATATATGTTCTTTTGTGTACCGTTTAATCCCTAAATAATTTAGCCAAAAAAAAAAAAAATTCCTAAATACAATAGAATGCACATTATTCAGTTTTTTTCTTAGTCCCTAAGTTTTTTATCTACTATTACTTACTAGTGCTACGTCTTTTGACCAGGTATGCTATTGTCGAGGAATTGGCAAGTCTGGGAGCTACTGTACATACATGCTCTCGAAATGAGACCCAACTCAATGAATGTTTACATGAGTGGAAGATGAAGGGATTTGGAGTCACTGGTTCAGTCAGTGATGTAGTATCTCGAACCCAACGAGAGGAGCTAATGAGCAGAGTCTCCTCTATCTTTAATGGCAAACTCAACATCCTTGTAATTTTAAGTCCTTAATTTATTTCCTGTACATTGCATGGCATTTTAGAGCATATATCCTACATTCTTTTCTGTATTAAAATCTTTGACTTCCAATAAAATTGCTTATTTAGGGTGGTCACAAATCATTTTTAAGAGTAAAAAAGTTATAAAATTATAAAATTTATATATAATAATTATTTTTTTTTTCTTTCAAGTCAGAATGGTCACAGAACCACCCTGTCTGCCCTGAGTTACTTGAAACAACTTAAATGGCATTGGAATTTTACTTGTCCAGAGCCACTTCATTTGTGCTTTTATAGTGAACATTCAA